>NC_133663.1:68858190-69158190 GCF_037893015.1 Macrotis lagotis
CTGATCACCTGTGGAGTCCAAAGATTGATTCATTGGGCCGATCCCCGGGGATTTGGCGGGGGGGGGCGGGGCAAGTCCCACACTCATCCCCACCCTTTGTCAAGATCTGAACATTTAAAAAATCAGGATACTCTGGTGCCATGGATAGAGGACTGGCCTTGGAGTCAGGAGGACCTGAGTTCGAGTCTCACCTCAGACACTTACTAGCTGTGTGACCTTGAGCAAGTCACTTAACCCTGACTACCTCACATCCAGGTCCATCACCAGTTGTTCTGATTCATATCTTGTCCCTGGACTTAGATGGCTCTGGAGGAAAAAGCGAGGGTGGTGATTTAGCACAGCCTCCCCCCACTCAAATCCAATTCATGTCATTGTCATGGCATCACTTCTCTGATGTCATGGTCTTCATAAATGAAGCTCAGGGCAGCTAGGTAGCACAGTAGGTAGAATCAGGAGGACCTGAGTTCAAATGTGACCTCAGACACTTATAATGACCTAGCTGTGTGGCCTTGGGCAAGCCACTTAACCCCATTGCCTTGCAAAAACCAAAAAATGAAGGACAAACATGACACTGTGGAATGACTTTGCTTTTTAGAGTCAGAAGATCTGAGTTCAAATTTTATCCTTGTTACTATTAGTACAACCAAGTCTTTAACTTTTCTTTGCATTTGGAAAATGAAAGACGGACTGAGTGACCTCTGAGGTCTCTTTCAGCTCCAAGTCTATGCTTCTATGAACCTAACCCCACCTCTTTCCATAGATCTACACTCCCATCTTCAGCACAAGCCACCTAATCATGGGGCATCCCCAAGGATGCTAAGTTCCCAGCTGTCTCATCTCTACTGGAGCCATTCCCTGGCTTCCAAGGCCACGATGAACCATACAGACAGACACCAAACTGGAGGGGGCAGTTGCCAGGAAAGTATTTCCTCTGTCAAACTTGGCTGCTTCCCACCCTCGAGGTTCCATCCCTAACTTTCAACCTACGGGCTCCCCCTAATGGCAAAGGAAATCTGTTCAGGTCAGGAAGCAGACCAAGACTTCAAAAATGAAACCAATGGAGAAAGTATGTATGAAAGATTTGTATGAACTAATGCATAGAATCCGAATAATTGACAAGATGACCCCGAGAACAGGAAGGAAAACTAATTTGAAAGACAAGAGAACTTTGAAGGAGAAATGGTGACCTATGCCTGTCACCTTTTAGAGAAAATCAATGGATAGGCAGAATGAGGCATTTGTCAGATACTGGCAATGAAAATTTTTTTTTTGACTGACCAAAATTATGGGTTAAAAGAGAGGGCTTGGGAATGGGAACATTCCCAAAAGTAGTGACAAATGCCAAAAGAAAGAAAAGAGTCTCAGTAAACATTAAAAACAAAAAAAGAAAGTTCAGAAGGGGACACCGACAGGGCAATTTTATTATTACCTTAAGCTTAACACATTTTTAAAAAAATAAAGTTCAAGGTTTCAGACACAATCCTCATTCATTGGTGTATACTGAGAAGTTTGTTAGTGGTGGAAAAAAAATTAAGGTGATAAATCAAAATGTCAGACAGCAGGGTTTATGCCCCTAAGACTAGCTGGCTCCTGAGAAGTAATTTTACATGATGAGATCACAGAATTGGGAAGCTGGAAGGCACCTTAAGACCCTCAAATAAAAATCCAAATTCCTCAAAAAAAGAAGTTATTCTAAATTTAAATATTAGAAAAGGGCAGAAAACAATAAGAACATTCTTTTTGAAACCATGAATCTCCATTTCATTGCCTTTTGAAAAGGGATATAATGCATTCTACACCTAATTTTCAAAATTGTACTCAGCTCTCCTCTGTTTTCTTATGCTTTAAAAAAAAAAAGTTGGGCAGCTAGATGGCACCGTGGATGAATTCAGATCTGACCTCAGACAATAATTACCTAGCTGTAGACCTTGGGCAAGTCACTTAACCCCATTGTCTTGTTTAAAAAAAGTTGCCAAGGGCACTTTTTTGGCATCACTATTGCTAACCTCCTCTACCATAACCCCCTTAAATTAAAAATAATAATAAATAAAAAAGCAACTCAGTGTTTGCTTATCACAAGTAATCAGAGCCCACCAAAAACCAATTTGCAAAAGTTGCCAGATCCCAAAATCTATGGCTCTGGGCCCTGGGTCAATCATCTCTGTCTGAATTTGACAGATGAAGGAACCGGGGTTCAGAGAGTGATCTGGCCAAGGATCAACGCAGTTGGTAAACAGCAAAGTCTTGGATTTGAACCAAAGTTGGAAATCTCAGCCACGGGGGGGCACAGACAGACAGACAGACAGACAGACAGACACACACACACACACACACACTTTCTCTCTCTCTCTCTCTCTCTCTCTCTCTCTCTCTCTCTCTCTCTCTCTCTCTCATCTCACTTGGCGAAGACTCCCCTACTTATGACTTCCCACCAACTCCCTTTCTGGTTTCTAGCTCCTCCCTCTGGAAATTAGGGTTCAAGGTCCACCGTGCCAGCTGGCCCCGGGAGGGAGCCAGGAGAACAGCCAGAGCCCGGGCTGTGCAGCCACACCATCTGGACTGACACGTCGCAGTCCCGGTCTCCTCACGATCCCCTCCCCGAGGGCCGGTCCCCGGGGGCTGGGGGGGGGGGGGTCTTCCCGCCCCGTCTGTAGTATAAACGATAACACGGTCAACCTGAAGGCAGCAGGGAGCCCCCGTGTCTGCAGGGAGCTCCCGCTTGGACTTGGGGTGAGGCTAGAAGGGAGGTGATCGGGAGTGAGAGAGAGAGCTGGGGGTGGGGTCGGGGCTGGAAAACAAGTGACGTTCCTCCCGAGTGTGCTCAGACGGGGGTCCCCCCACCCCGACTGTGCATCCCCCTGGCCCGATGCCTCTCCCCGTCTCCCCGGCCGCGGAAGAAGTTCCAAGCCGCGCCGGGTGTCCCTAACAGAAGTGGCTGTCCTCTTCTGGGCAGCTCCAGTCAGGAAGTGGGGGCAGCGGGGCGCAGCACCCCATCCCCACTCCGCCGCTGTCATTCTCCCCCTGACTTCCCGACCCCCCAGCCTGCGCCCCCTCCGCGTCGCCCACCCTGGCCGGACAGCCGGCTGGGGAGGGGGCGGCCCCTCCCACTCCCCAGAGCGGCCCCCCGGGACTCCACGGAAGGAGCCGGCGCTGCCCCATCCCCTCGGCAGCCTCCGCTGCCCCAGCGGGGCTCCCCGCGCCCCCCGCCGGCCCCCCGCTACCTTTCCCCCGCAGCGGGCTCCGCGCCTCTTCCTTGCTAATCTGAGTGATGACGGCCGCGCTGTCCATGGGGCCCGGCGGGTCGGGCCGGACTCTGCCCCCGGCGCCCGGCCCCCCCCCCAGCTCGGGCCGGAGCGGGGGCGCGAGGGGGGAGGGCGAGGGGGGAGGGATCCCCAGGAAATAAGGAGGAGGGGGGGCGGCTGGGGGGGAGGGAGAAGAACGGGGGGGGAGGGAGGGGGCGCGGAGGAAACTTTGTTACAACATGGAGTTTCCTCCCCGCGAGGCGGATACAAACATGGAACCCGGGCGCCGTTTCAAGGCTCCCCCTTAAAAGGGCGATGGCGCCCGCGGGGCCGGGGCTCCGCTCCCTCCCTCCCCGCCCAGGCGGAGGCCGCCCCGGAGGCTGGGTCCGCGGCCGAGACCGGCCCAAGGGCAGCCGGGACGGCCCCGGGCTTTCCCCCGCCCCACCAAGCTCAGGGCTGCCCCGCGCCAGTCGCCCCAAGAGCCGGGCTTCGGACTCCAGGTCTCTGCCCGCTCCCTCCCCGGGAGGGCGTTAGACCCTGGAGCCACACGGATCCGTGTGTTGATTCAACACAGACTGTCGGAGAGGGTGCGGATGAGGGGCGGAGAGGGTTCAGAACCCCAAACTTCCTGTGTGTCCGAAAAGGAGCGAAAGAATAGAAGGAACAAAATGCAAAATCCTAATGGTGCGATGTGAGTACTGATCCCAGCCTGGAGCGTGTCCCTGACTCCCCCAAATGTCTAAGATGCTGCCAAGTGAGAAGAAACCTCTCTTCCCATGATAACAAAAACGAATAACACTCTAAATCAATAACACAAGGGTGCACAAAGCTTTTCCACCAGGGTGGGCAAATACAGGTTGGTGCGCATTCAGAACTTGAGAGCCTGGGGCTTAAAACCCAGTGCCATGGTGTCTCCCAGGCTTCTGCCCTACGGCTTGCATCTTCTTGTCTTTGCAGAGATTCTGAGTGGCACTCATTTCCTTCTCAAACTCATTTATAGTTGGGGAAACTGAGGCAAAAGGGATTAAGTGACTTGCCCGGGTCACACCACTATTATGTTTCTGAAGTCAAATTTGAATTCAGGTCTTCGGGATTCCAGGTACTTTGTCGCCATCTAGCAGCGTCTCCAACCCTCCACATCCACTCCTAGGTTTTATCCCAAGCTCTCTATTTCTCTCTGTCTACTGTTGTTCATTCTTTTCAGTCTGGGCAGCTTTTCTGGATCCCTTTCCAAAGACATTGGAGTAGTTTGCCATTTCTTTCTCCAGTATGATTTCCAGATGAGGAAACAGGCAAATATAGACTAAGTGACTTGCCCAACTAGTAAGTGTCGGAGGCTAAATTTGAACTCAGGTCTTTGGGACTCCAGGGCCCAAATGCATCACCTAGCTGCCCCAGATTATATCTTAGGGAGTCCTTGCTCCCTGGGGAGCTTCTTCTGTGCCAAGATCTGAGAGAAAAGAGAGTCAGGAAGCTCTGGGAGGTATTTACTATAGGGGATGGGAGAAGGCATATTTCTCTCCCGGGTGCTTATCTATAATGGAGCCAAGGTACCAGACCTTCTGCCAGACGGGGCAGGAATAGTATCAGATTTGGGAAGGACTTGAAGGATCACCTCAGTCAACTTCCTCATTGGTTGGTAGCCAAGCCCATCTCTTTTTTACTCCAGAATACAAGGTTTTTCACTTTAACAACTCTTAGAGGTCGAGTCTATTCATGAGTTTCTCTAGAAAGAAGAAGCAAAGGATATGGCATCTGTTAAATGAGGAGTTGCAGGTAGAGCCTTTCCCATTCTCCCAGGGGCACCAACAGACTAGCCATTTACTGGTTGGGACTGGTGAGGAGGGACTTCCTGTCTACTTAGGAACTGTCCACTTACGATCTCCAAAGCCCAGACAGCCTGGTCAAGGGTCACTGAAGAGACAGAATTACCTAAATCCCATAAGCAAGTGTTAGGAACTATTAAATGTCTAGTGGGCCTAGGAACCAGGAACTCATCTTCCTGAGTTTAAATCATTTTTATGATTTAAAGAGCATCCACTGGTTGACCTTGATGAGTCTGGGAGACCTAGAGAGAAATGATAGCCATTGATCAGACAGGGATCATATTTAAGGAAATGGACCACAAAGACTTTAATGAGGAAAGTGTTTACTTTTTTTTTACTTTTACTTTACTTTTTTCATTTTTACTTTAATGTTAATGAGGAAAATATTTTGTAAACCTTAAAAGATAGATAAAGCAACTGGGCAAGTGATTTCAGTGGTAACCAAAAGAAATTTTTGGTTGAGGAAACTCCTTTTTTTTAACAATGCACCTTCTCCAAAACATAATCTTAGGTACTAAGTGGCTAGCCGAGGGTCACACAGCCAAGTATACGTCAGAGACTCTCCCTGGTTGTAGAGATTTAACTCTGATCTCTACACCAACCTCCCTTCAGAACTTTAAGCACTATAAATGTGGAGAGGAGGGGAGGAAGAGGGAGGACTTCTTTCCATCAATTTGTAACAAACCATTTTCTAGATTAACAAAGGGGAAGGCCGTAGAAAGAAGGAGTTTTCCTTATCCTCCCTCTGCTGTCAACCTGCATAGTAAGAGGTTATTCTGGGGACCTGTTTGATTAAAATGGGGCAGGAGAATTGAGAGTCCACTCAAGGAAGGAAGACAATAATCCCCCCAGGTCATGGTTTGTTGATTGGTGAATTTTTTTTTCCTTGATTTTTTTTCCTTGATTCTTTTATTTTTATTTAGATTTAGGCAAGTAAAAAATTGCTCTGGTTCCATCCTGAGTCCCGGGATTGGGATGGCTTTGGGGGAGGGAGGAGAGTGTGGAGGAAGGAAGGTCAATAAACTTCAGTGAAGTACTTAACCCCCTGGCAAGGAGTAGGTAAATCCCTGCCCTAGCCAGAAAGGATTAAATCCTTGAACTATTGCACTTACTCCCATCCATTGTCTACCTTAATTGAGCACTCGGGACAAGTGCAGTCTATGTGACCTAAGTAGTCCGTGTTACCCACCTCTTAATCCCTCCATAGCACCGCCCTAACCCCTCCCTATCCCCTTTACCAGCACTTACTCTACAAAACCCTGGCTGTATCCTCTGCTGGCTGCTGATTCAGCCGGGTTGCAAGGCTCCGGCAACTGTCCTTAATTTCTCTCTTAGCTTTACTACTTTCTTAGGAATAAACACTAATGCTCTCCTTATGAATCACAGCCTGAATTACTTCTCAGTTTCCTTGTTACTTTAATATCTACAGTAATGTGTAAACAAATTCCTTTTGTCTCTCAATTCTTCTGGGTCAGAGTTGATTTTTTTAAGTGAATTTTGTCATGTTTGCTTGAACCCCTGAAACCTTTATCTATTCACATTTTCTGGCAACAAGGGAAAGTTCCAAGGAAAGTCAGCAGATGGTCAGCCTTGATGTGGGGAGCTCCAGAATCAGCCTTGCATAGTGGCTAGAGGGCTGTGTTTGGCATAAGACAGAAGTGAACTGGAATCTTCCCATAGTTACTAGTTGGGACACCAAATCCCAAGTAAGTTTACAGTCCTTCTGAGCCGGTCTCCTCATCTGCAAAAGGGTGAGGGGGGAAATAAAAATAGCATCTGCCTTTCAGGACAGTTGTGAGGATTTAAAAGGCATGTAAAATCACATTACAAGCCTTAATGGGTTTTACAAATCTGAGCTACTCATGACTGGCAAGGAGGATTCTGGCAACTTCTGTAAAAAGATTAGCCCCCAAAGAAGGCAGGTCCAAAGAACTCTTCCCCCCTTTATCCCCCCACCCCCCATTATCCAGTACTCTACTGACCAGATTATTACCTAGTAGCCACCAATTGGAAAAAATATTAGATTTCTTGGCCCTCAGGGCTAAAGTCTTCATCTGTGTGCCCCAGTTTCTGTTTTCATTCATCTCTCTGATGAAAAAGAGCTTTTACTGTCCCAATTCCTCAATTAATTTTTGCTTTTTTTTCCAAGTTAGTGGGGTTAAGTGACTTGCCCAAGGTCACACAGCTAGGCAATCATTAAGTGTCTGAGGTCATATTTGAACTCAGGTCCTCCTGACTTCAGGGCTGATGCTCTATCCTGCCACCTAGCTGCCCCCCTCAACTGAATTTCAACAAGTACTTAAGTCTGTACCATGACTTGAAGTTAGAGACACTGCTGGGTCCTGGGGATTAAAAAGGCAAAATGAAATCTGTCTTTGCCTTGAAAAAAGGGATGTGCATTTTAGGAGTGGAGGAAGCTACTTGTGCACTGAGAGGCAAACGTAGAAAGATAATTGGAGAAGGGAGGGAAAAGTAACAGCTTTCAAGAATCAGGGAAGACTTCTTATAAGGAAATGGCAGAAGCTTTGCCTCAGAAAAGTTAAGGCTTTGGAGACAGAGATGAGGAAGGGAAGGCGTGGGGTGACAGCCTGTGGAAAGTGAAGCTGGAATGCTGAATTACAAGAAGAACCTGGAGGCCAGTGTTCTTGGAATTCAGAAAGTGTGAAGGGGAGAAATAATAAGCCTGGAGGCAGATTTGTAGAATTTACCCGGCAAGCTGAAAAGTTTGGATGTCATCCCATAAGCAGTAGGGAGCTACAGAACATCCTTGAGTTGGGGGTTGGGGTGGTGACATGGTTAAATATTGTGTTTTAAGACTAATACAAAGGATACATAGGGGAATGTGGAGACTAGGACAAAAATTAATTAAGAAACTTATTGCAGTGTGGGGCGGCTAGGTGGCGCAGTGGCTAAAGCACTGGCCCTGGAGTCAGGAGGACCTGGGTTCAAATCCAGTCTCAGACAATAATTCCCTAGCTGTGTGGCCTTGGGCAAGTCACTTAACCCCGTTTGCCTTGCAAAAATCTAAAACACAAAACCCAACTTTTGCAGCGGTCTGATCTAGAGGTAAAAGTTACCCAGACTGGGTCACTTGGTACTAAGTTGTTGCTTGTAGTGGGGAGACAAAGAGGGGAAAGATAACCCAAGGTGGAGAACCTGGGGGGCCTTCAATAGTAGTAATGGAGATGGGGCAAATTGGGGCAAAATGGTGCCCTACAAATTTACAACCAGTACCTCACTTGGTTCTTATGACAGGCCCAGGAGGGAAGTAGATTCTGCTAACATCCCAAGTAGAGACAATGGAGGCTGGCAGATCTGAAGTGACTTGCCAAGGGTCACACAACGGATGCTTGGGGTCCCATTTGAACTCTGGTCTTTCCTGACTCAAAGAGCCACTGTATAGCTCAGGGACCCCCCAGGCCTGGAGAAAGTCAAGTGTCCGGGAGCCAACTTTCCAAGCAAATACTTTGGTCTAATTCCCCGGAGTCTCTTCTTGTCCTTCATTCTGGAGATCATGCCACCAGGAAGGTGATGCCATGACGAGGTTTGATGGAGGGGGGCTGTGCTGGGTCACCGGCCTCGCTTTCTCCTCTAGGATCGTCAGGGTCCAGTGGCCACTGGAGGTGGCCCTGGATGCGAGGGGGTCAGGGTTAAGTGACTCGCCCGAGGTCACTTTTGTTTTAGGTTTTTGCGAGGCAAATGGGGTCAAGTGGCTTGCCCAAGGCCACCCAGCTAGGTCATTATTAAGTGTCTGAGATCGGATTTGAACCCAGGTCCTCCTGACTCCAGGGCCGGTGCTCTATCCACTGTGCCACCTAGCCGCCCCTCCAAGGTCACTTTTTTCCTTTTTTTTCTTTCTTTTTTTTAGGTTTTTGCAAGGTAAATGGGATTAAGTGGCTTGCCCAAGGCCACACAGCTAGGTCATTATTAAGTGTCTGAGGTCAGATTTGAACCCAGGTACTCCTGGCTCCAAGGCTGGTGCTTTATCCACTGCGCCACCTAGCCACCCCTCCAAGGTCACTTTTGATCTCATTCCTGAGGGGGAACCTGTGAGATACACATCGATTAGCTGATTGTATGGTGTCAACTATTATGGGGGGGGGGGCGGGTAGATGCATCCTGGAGTCAGGAGGATCTGAGTTCAAATTCGCCTCCTACTTACACAGTGGAGTGACCTTGGGCAAGTCACTTAACCCCCTTGCCTGGCAAAAAACCAAAAAGCAATCAAAAAAAGTTATCCGAAGGGAAAGTGTGGCATCGGTTTATTGGGAAAGGGGAGGCAGGAAAGGAGGGGTGCCGCCCCACCCTCTCCCCTTTCCTCTTCCCCACTCCTCCCTTCACCCCGCCCCGTCCCGCCCACAGCGCGGGCCCCACCTGAACCATCGCCCTTTTAAGAAAGAGGAAATTCCTCTCAAAAACAAGCGCCCCAGCCCGAGCGGGTCGGGACCGCGGGGCCCGGGGCTTCCCGGGAGGGGGCGCCCCGGCCCCCCCAGAGCCCCCGCCGCAACGTGGGGAGACCCGGGGCCCCCCGACCTGCGCGAGTGGAGGCGGGAGGGGGAGGGGGCGGGGGGGGGGCCTTGAAACGGCCCAGGGAGCGTCGGGAAAGAGCGGCCCGGGCGCGGGGCGGAGGCGGGGCGGGGCGGGGCGGCCCAGCCAATCCGGGCCCGGGCCCGCCCGCCCCCCGCGCCGCCACTCGGGGTTCCCGCCTGGAAAGTGGGTGCGGGGCCAGAGCTTGAGGCGCCCCAAGTTCAGGGGCGCGGGTCGCGGGGCCCGACCCCCGGCGCTCCCCGCGGTCCACCGTGAGCCTCTGGGGGCCGTTCCCGGGATCGGGCCGGGGGCGCCCCAGCCCCGGGACAGGCTCTCAGCCGGCGGGGCCCCCCTCGGTCTGTCCCTCCGGGAGTCCGTAGAGAAAGTGCCGGTGAGAAGGGCGCGCCAGGAGCGCGGCCCCGAGCCCGAGGCAGCAGGTCCACGCCTGCGGGCGGGAGAGGCGGGGGTCAGAAGTGGGGCCCCTGCCCACCGCGGGGTCCCCGCCCCCGCCCCGCCCCTCGAGATCCTGCTTGTCTCATCTGCTTGGTCCGGGCCCCCCGAAACCCCCGCGTACCCGAGTGTAGTGACCGGGGGCACCTCCCCTGTGGGCAGCATCTTCAGTTCCCGCCCTGCCCTGCTCTGCCCTTCAGCCCCCCCCCCCCCCAGGCTGCCCCTTCCCACTTCACCAGGTAGAAGAGGAGGGCCAGGTAGGCCGCGGCCAGCAGCGCCACCAGCCCGTAGTACCCGGGCTGCGGGAGCCCCGCCAGGTAAGCCATGACAAAGTAGGCGTTGATGGTGCAGACCAGGCCCATGGTGAGCAACGTGAGGCTTTTGCTCAACCTGCAGGGGAGAGGTGGGGGCAGAAGGGTAGATCTGCCTCCTCCCGTCCGTGGCGCCCCTAGCTGGGCTTCTCCCCGCCCTCCCTCTTCTCCCCTTGCCCGCTAACAGGTGCCCGCCCCTCCCCCAGAGCCTGGCCCAAATGACAGCGTGGACAGCTGCCAGGCTTGCCATTCCTTAGATGATAGTTCCCATGCCAGGGAGCTAGGTGTGGTCTCTAAGCTTGGGCTCCTGGAAACACGGCAGAACCAGCGGTGGACAGCCCCTGCCCCAACCCCTTGGGAACTGACTGTGACCCTGCGTGCCCCCTCACTTGGTTTCCTCATCTGTAAAATGGGCATGAAACTAGCACCTGCCGCCCTGAGGATCCAGTGAGATGACGTGGGAAGTGCTTTGTCAGCCTTAATGAACTGCGCACATGCTAATCACTAGTCCTGGTTCGGATCCCAGTCCTGGGCCTGGGCCTGGTTATAGTCTGACTGCCACTGCCACTGCCACTGCCTTCCCACTCCCATTCCCACTCCCACTCCCACTCCCATTCCCATTACTATTACTATCGCTACTACCACTGCTACTATTACTACCATTACTAATACCACCACCACCATTACTACTACCACAGATGCTACGGTTACCAACACTATTGCTACTACTACCAATACCACTACCACTATTGCTACCATTATTACTACTATTACTGCTACTACTACCACTACCACTATTACTGCTACTACTACCACCACTGCCACTACCAATATTACTATTACTACTACTGCTACTACCACTACCTCTACCACTACTACTATTACTGCCATTACTACTGCTACTACAACTACTACTGTTACCACCACCACTACCACTACTACTACTACCACTACCACTATACTACCATTATTATTGCTACTGCTACCACTACCACTACCTCTCTCACTACTACTACCATTACCACTACCACTATTGCTACTATTACTGCTACTACTACTACTACTATTACCACTTACTGCTGCTGCTGCTGCTGCTACTACTACTACTACTACTACTACTACTACTGTCCTGAGAGCACTTACAAACCATTGGTGAACTCCTGCATGATAGCGGGCATACTGGTGAAGGTGAGAATTGGAAACACCGCAAAGGGGAGCTGAGGGAGAGATGAGGAAGAACTGGTAAATATTGGGGGATGGAAGGGCCAGGGTTAAGGAGTGGGTAAAGAATTCTGGGAGCCAGCCTTTGTCTGACCTTAGCCTGTTGTTGGCTGTCCATCAGGCTTAGAGGGCAGAGGGAGGCCAAAAGGCAGACGAGTATTCCCTCCCCCAGACAGAAGAGTATTCCTTCCCCCAGCCCCAGGGGAAGGAGCCCTTCTGTGAGTAGGTGATCCCTCTTACCAACAGGCTCTGTAGCACATTTAGCAGGTCATTCAAACCAGACAGGTCTTGTATGTCCCTGAAGATGGCCACCATGATGGTGGGGAGGATGGCAAAGGAACGGGTAAAGAGGACTCGGGCAAAACGGGACCATCTGAGCTTCAGAAAGCCCTAGAAATCAAGGGGAGGGAAATCTGGGTTCTCCAGAGGGTCTGAGGGAAACCCTGAAATCTGGACCCAGGAGATGGGTTTCCATTCCTAACTGTTCTCTGGGCCCCTCAGTTTCTCCTTGTGTGAAGTCAAGGGAGATGATAATCTTTCTTTGGTTTCTTCTGTTTCTCAGTAGTAAAATGAAAGGTCTGGACCAGAACCTGAATGGTCTCTAAGATTCCTTCCTGGTTGGATGTTCTCTGGTATTCTATGGGATGGGAGCATCAGTCAGGGAGATAGAGAAGTAGGGAAAGGGAATTCCAGAAGGGATCATCAGCCTGGCCTCCGGACGAGAGAGTGACCTAGAGCGTCACCACTCTTCTTGGCAAATGATGAGGCAGGGAGGCAGGTATCAACTTTCTCCCTGGAAAAGTCCCTCCAGCCTCCTAGTAATATTCCCTCCCATTCTCTCACAAAACCTCTCTATTCCCTGCCCATGCCCATCTCTAATAGGCCCCCACTTCCTTTTTGGGAACTCACACACCTCCATCACAAACTGCCCAGCATAGGTGCCTGTCATGGTGGAACTCTGGCCAGCCGCCAGGATGCCCACTGCCCAAATATAGAGCATAGCAGGACCAAAGAAGCAGCCAAGAATCACGCCCTGAAGAAGAAAGGGTTGTTGCAAAAATTGTCCTATTTGAGCTAAGTGGGGGGGGTCCCTTCCTCAGGGCCATCCCACTCAGGGATAATGAGGGACTCCACCCTAAAGCAAAATAACATTGATGATTAAGGGCTGGTATGGGCAGACCCCAAATAATCCTAATTTGACTCGTTGCCAGGAATGGTTGTCCCATTCAAGCCAGGAAGTATCTGTTTAGCCTTGGGGGATCTGGGGCTGAGGAGATATGAAGAGGGGCCCTGGGCCCTCCCACCAGCTCACCCCCTGGTAAATATCCGGAGTCACTGTCTGGTTATCCTTGAGAAATGTGGCATAAGAAGGGAGTTTTCCATTGGCACAGACTTCATACTGTGGACAAGGAGACAAGGACAGAGAAAGCGTTCAACCTAGAACATTCCAGCTGGGTCTTCAGGGATGACTTGGTGCTATTCCCTTATATCAGAGGGGAAGGGAACTGAGTGCTAGCGAGGGGCCATAGCTTATATGGCTCGTTAGTGTCGGAGTCTGGACAAGAAGCAACATTTTCTGCTCCTTAGTCCAAGAGCTCTTTCCTGTCTACAATATGGACTTTAAGAGACTGAGGACAAGAACTGCCATTTTGAATCTGATGGAAGGTGGGTAATACTATTTGTTGAATGAGCCTTGATGGACAAATAGATGCCAAACCCAAACTAAAGAACAAAAGGCTATGAGCATGGGGAAGGTGTGTGTGTGGGGGGGATGTTATAGCAGCTCAGAGTCATAATCCTTGAAACCGGGAGGGGATTCAAGGACAAGGAATTCAATGGAAACCCAGTGATGGGATGAGTTTGCTTGCATTCCTCACCACAGTCTGGTTGGTATGTTGGTAGAAGGCCTGGCCAAAGACTGCCATGACAAACAGGTTGATGATGAAGGAGACAAGCAGAGCAATGGAAGCCTCTATCAGGAAATACATGTTGGCCTCTCGGACTTCCTGTCTCTGGGAACGATTGATCTTTCTGGACTAGGAGATAGTACAGGGAAGGCTTTCAGGGAGGGAAGGAGAGAGGCAGTAGTATGCTCTTCAGAGAATCCCTGACTTGAATCCCCCCAGCTCCTTACTTCTCCACTTGGAAATCCCAAGGCATCAATCTACTTTACATAGTGAAGGGAGAGAGAGCCAAGGATAGATGAAGGAACAGAGGAGCAGCATGAGACCAAGGATGGATGAATCAGAGATATGGAGAAAGGGCAAGGCCAGGGATGGAGAAGTTAGAGATAGATAAGACCAGGACTGAAAGACTCAGAGATGTGGAAATTGGACAATAGGATGGAGAAGCAGGACTGGAAGAATCAGACATGTGAAGCCAGGGATGGGATGGGAGGGTAGTGGCTCAAAGGAAGGTTCCTAGTTTCTCCCAAGGTCACACCCTTCCCCTCCTATTCTTCCTTTCTTTCCCTTCTTCCCTCCTTTCTTACCTTGACCAGAGCAGAGTGTAAGTAGATGTTGTGAGGCATGATGATAGCTCCCACAATGCCCACTGCCTGTAAGAGTTCCGGTGGGCCACAGCCTGAGCAGGAGGGCAAAAAGAGACCCTTGAGCAGTGCCCCTTGGTCCGGTTTCACCACCACATACTGAAAGGAAGCAAGGAAGAGGGGCCACATCACAGAAAATCTCCCTTTCAATTCACCGGGAGTGCCCACCCTCCCCACCCAGAAGAGGGACCTGGCTCCACTCTGTTCTTTTACGGAGGAGGAAATGAGACTCAGTGGGAAAATGATTTGCATTTGAGTCATACAGTTTGTAAATTCTAGATTCAGGATTTGAAGGAGTTGGATAAATCCAATTCTAGTGTTTTTACTTTCCCCTGTTCTTGCAAGGACTTAGACAATGAATAAGGGAGGACTGAGGACTGGGAGTTCTGGGGTGATGAGGGAGGTTGGCATGCCACTAGTGTCTCACTTCATAGCCAAAGGTCACAGCCATGATGGTGATGAGGAATCCAAAGAAGGCTTCCAACTTCCGCAACCCTTGGGGAAAGAAGGTGGGGAGAAAGAGGCATTGAAGACATCACCTCGCTCTGGGACATTCACCTTTCTCTCCCCAGTAGAGAGGACTCTGGGGAAATGGACTCTACAATCTTCCTGGCCCCCACCCTTCCTGTGGGGAAAGCTTCAAGCAGGGTTTTCTCATAGAGCCTTCTTTGTGGTTGAAATCATAGACACACATAGATAGCATCACATAGTGTTAGAGGGGACCTAGAACATCTCACACAGAGGCTATCTAGAACATTAAAAAAAGCCTCAGAAATGGCAAATAAATCCAACATCTGTTACCTGGGAAAAACTGTGTCACCTCCCTCCTCCCCTACCACTCTTTGGACAGGGGAGATCTCAGTTCTCTCCTAGAACTCACCATAATTATCCAGGAAAAGGAAGAACAGAGTATCCACGATGGTGATGAGCACACCACCCCAGAGGGGAATCCTGCAACCAGAGGTCTGTCAGTGGAAGAAGTGAGTCCTGACCCAGCTATGGGACTCAGTCTCCCTTAGAATTAGTAGACCTTGGCACTAATTGGGCTCTTTGACTGACTTCCTTTAGAGTCATTCAGCACCACATTAAGGGGAGCAAAGGTATTGGATGGGGAAGAAGATGAGATCAAAATCTGGAAAGGCATCAGTGATACCAGAACCTGGAGGACAAGGGATCTGAGGCAAGAAGACAGTGTAGATCTGAGCTGGTTATCGTAAGGCTGATGGAGAAGAGAGGAAGGTTGTTATGAGAGAAGTCTGAGCAAGGTTGTTGTGAGAGAATAGAAAAATGGAGGGATTTAAGGTAGCGATGAAGGCAAAGGGTTAGGAGGAGGAAAAGAAGAGAATGGGTCATAAAAGGTTACACTCAGATCAAGGAATCTGATCTTTGATGGGAGAAATAGAACCTATAGGTGATGGGATGATTCAGGACCTAACCTCCCTGTCTTAGTGAGGTGGAATCGAGATCTTGGCATGGGAGTTAACTTTGAGGAGCTGGGTGGTTAGGGTGTCAACTCATTTAACCTTCCTGTGCCTGTTTCCTTATTTGTCAAATAAAGATAATAACACCTACCCACTCTCACCAAGTTGTTACAGAGATCAAATGAGATAAGAAAGCTTAGAAAAATAATTAAGGCTTTATGCGACTAATTGTAGTGCAATGAACCTTCAGTTAGAGGATCTGGATTTGAATCCTTGGGCTAGTCATTTAACTAATCTTGGGCCTCAGTTTCCTCATCTGTAAAGATAATCCTCAAGACCTATTCTGGTTCTCAATCTTATCCTCCTATAATTATAAGCTTATAGTTATTATCAGGGCTTTCTTTTTTCTCTTTTAGCTTATATCCATACTGCCAAACCACTGCTGGTAAATTTTTTAAAAGCTGTCCATTTTTTCAATGTGTCTTAGAAGCCTGTCCTGCTCCTGGGTATGTTTACAGAATGGTTGGGGTTGGGGAAAAAGGAGTCTTTGCCTTGTAACTGAGGCTGTGGAAGCTCTAGACTATCTACATTCAGGTTGAGGGAAGGGTTGAATTAACATTTTATGAAAAATATTAAAGCAAATTTCTGTAATTCACTAAAATTATAGATAGATAATGAATGGATAGGTGTGTAGGTAGATGCTGGGTGGATAGATAGTGGTGAGTAGATGGGTAGATAGGGAGATAGGTAGATAGGTGATGGGTGAGTGGATAAATGGGTAGGTGGATGGATAAATGGTAGATGAATTATAGAGAAAGGGTAAATGGAAAGATGGTAGATGAATAGGGAGGCAGATGATGAATGGATGGATAGATGGGTAAGTAGATAGATGCTGGATAGAAAGATGATAGATGGCAGATGGACAGATCTATCAGAGGACAGAGTGAAACCTAAGTCTTTTCTGATTCAGAGAGTCCAGGTCTTTCCACCACTTCAAGCTCTGATATTTACTCCTACGTGTTAGGATCACTACCTCCTAGCCGAGAGCAGGCTGAAGGAGATGGCTGTGCCAATGACCTCCTGCATATCCGAACCAATGATTGCTATTTCCATGACCAGCCAGAGCAGGACCCGGGGCACCTGAAGGGAAAGAAGACTCAGAAGAGGTTCTCCCACTGGGTAATGGGCCCTCCATCACTTCCCTCCATCTTCTAACTCCAAGGAGCTCTCTCTTCTTTTCTCCCTCCATTTCTGTGAGCATCTTGCAGATAGAAGGTGAAATGGGTAGGGGTTTAGAGAGGATGGGTTCAAGTGGACTTTTTCTAGATGTATTCTTTCAGGTGTTTCTGACTTAAGGAGAATTCAGGATATATCTTTGGCCCAGGATGGCAGGAAAGACTATTAGTTATGATTTAAAGAGGACTGAAATTCTACTATTAGTAAATTCATTCCTCTGGGTCATCTCTCTCTCTCTCTCTCTCTCTCTCTCTCTCTCTCTCTCTCTCTCTCTCTCTGCTTTTAAAAATGTAGCTTCTCTTGGAAAAATATAATCCAGTAAGTCTTTAACAACCTAGTATGAATGAACTTATTTGCTAATTTTCTCTCATAGGTTATTGTTTGTCCTTTATTCTCAAAGAGGATCATGACATCAGGGAGGTAATGCCACAACACACAGTGAATTGGATTTAAGCGATGGACAGCTGTGCAAAGTCACTAGTCTCATTCTCTCATCCAGAGCCATATGGGTCCAGGAGCCAGATACAGATTAGAATGACTAGAGATGACCCTGGTCCACTCAAGGAGAAATGAAATGTCACAAGACCAGGACATATAGGGGGCATGGAGGAAGAAAGACCCAGGGGCTGGGGAGAATCATGTTAAGGGGTAGATAGTCTGGGAAATAGCCTTATGAGGGGGTGCAGGATTAAGAACCCCAAAGCACAGCTCTGTGATAGAACATCTTCCTGGCCAAGATAGCAATATCCCTGATTCCTTATTCTACTTCCAATTTGTACTTTTCCCACCCTCCTTTCAAAGCATGAGCTACTCACCTTCATTCTTCAATAGTTATTTTCCATCTTTGAAATGTAGTTTTCTTATTTAATAATAACTAACATTTATATAGTATTTAATTTTGTAAGATAGGGGTTACTATTATCCCCATTTTGCAAATGAGGAAAACTAAATCTTGGAGAGGTTAAGTGATTTTACCAGGATTGAATAGTTTGTATGTGACTGGGTCAGGATTCAAACTCAGGTCTTCTGACACATTCCAAGTCCAACATAATGACACCTAACGGCCCATAAAAATCTTTAAAATGAAGATAGCCATGGGGCAGCTAGGTGGTGCAGTGGATAGAGCCCCTGCCCTGGAGTCAGGAGGACCTGAGTTCAAATCTAGCCTCAGACATTTAATATTTGCAAGTCAGTTAACCCCATTGCCTTGCAAAAACTTAAAAAAAATGAAGATGGCCTAGTTAAGTATAAGCATATCAGATTTTCTGCCTCCCCATTCTCTCCTCACCTTGGGGTAATACAGATGGCAGATCTCTGCCAGGTCCTTGCCAGTCACCACCCCAAGACGAGCAGCCAGTCGCTGACATAGTAAGCCCAGTACGGTGGCCCAGAATAGTACCCACAGCAGCTGAAGAAAATACAGCAAGAAAACATTCTCAACTAAGAGGAAGCTGCTCCCTTTCCCCACCCTGAACCATGGTACACTGTCCCATCCTAATCAGTTGGCTGGGCCCTGGGCTGAGAACTTGCTACTGTCTTTGGGATTTAGGGAATGGAGGAACTAGACCTCTCTAATTCAAACCCCAGGGCTTGACTCACTTTATGACTGCAGATTTTGGTAACTTGGACCTTATAATTATTGGATTTCTGGGAAAACAAATAAGAAAATTCCCAAGGGACTCTCCTTGAGAAAAGATGCTGTTCCTAGAGGAGGGAAAGGCCTGAGTGGGGATGGAAGGAAGAGCGTCAACCATGGGGACTGGGTTGAGCCTGGGCGGGGAGGGGAAAATCTCAAACTACTCATGTTGACCCTCTTCCCTCTTTTCCCTTCATTCACTTTGAATCCTGCGGCAGCTCCAGCTTGTAGGTCAGATTCAATATTTCCAGGATCCAGAAAAGCTATGCTCATGAGGAATCCTGGTCCTGTGAAGGCCCACAGCTTCCGGAAACTGAATTTTCCCTAAGGGAGTAGAAAGGAATGAAAGAATAACTCCTTCTCCCCTCTACCCTCAGTTCCACCTGCTTCTCTCCTGCTTCTCTAACCAAGGTAGGCTTCCATTCTCCAGAAGCCAGTCCTAGAGTTCTCTTCCTCACATCTACAAGTCGGGTCACCCATCACCCCGATTTCCAGGAAGAATAGCAAGAGGTTTCAAAGAGAGATCCTAGAGATTAATTCTCAAAGCCATTGCCTTTCCCCACCTTTATCATTTTATAGATGAGGAAGTCAAAATCAAGAGAGGCCAAATCAATAACCCAATGTCCCCTCGAGACTGGATCCAGAAATAGGTTCCCTGACTCCATTAGAATGTATTCACTAGAACCAAAGATCCTTGAGGGCAGGGGACTGGACCACGTAAGAAGTGGTTAAGAAATGCTTGTTGACTAATTGACTAACTACAAATCATCACCTTATCCCTACGACAAGAGATCTGATGGTGGGACTCCTTTTCAGAGTGTCCCTGCTGCCTTCTGTTTCTCATACTAGACTACATGAGGGCAAAGGCTCCCCCAGTGCCCAACAAGGTTCTCTGCATACAGTAGGCGATTCATGAATATTTGTAGATTAGAATGGTTCTTGAATCTCACACATGCTCCAGGTAAAAAGTCCTTTCTGATGTCAGTACCCCTGGTCCGGCTGCATCCTGGAGAGAAGTTTAGGGTGACTGTGCATGCGGTTATCAAGGGGAAGTGGTGGGGGTGAGAGGAATTAGCAGGTTAAAGTAGATTGGTGTTGGGATCTGCTGAGTCACGGTTGGGACATCTTCATCTCATCACATGGTCCCCTCCTGCCCATTACATCTGAGTCAACAAAACTGCTTGCCAAATCAACATATTTGTCCCAACCAAGCAAATTTTCTTAGACCCCCTAGTGCTATTTGTATCTTACACAAGAGGAAGTAGACATCTCTGGGGTTTCTCCTTTCTTCCTTCTCATCTTGTCCTGCGAAACTAATTATAATGATAATAACACATTTCTTTATTCCCTTACAGTTTATAATTCACTTCCCTTACAAGTGAGAAAATATTTCATATTTTCATTTAATGAAAAGAACATCCTAGATCATGGTCCTCTCTTTGATGCTGACTGTGTGATCATGATTACTTTCCTTCCCCATGGGGGTGGTTGGTGGCTTAATTTCTCTGAATCTCAATCCACTCAGCTGAAAAATGGGACTGATAATGTATGCCTTCAGAGGGTTGTTGTGAGGATCAGAAGAATAATCTGCTTCAAATGCGCTTTATGTCAGTTATTATCATCTACATTTTACCCTGCGAGGCAGGAAATGAGGGAAGTATTAATCACCTACCTTAACAAATATTATCCTCAAAACAACCATGGAGACGGTCCTCTGTTTTATAGTTTAGGAAACTGAGGTAGACAAAATTCAGGTGACTTATTTCAGGGTCCTACAGCTAATAAGTATCTGAGATCATATTTGAATTCAGACTGACTGCAGACACTGGGGTACTCTCCATCGTGCTACTGAACTACCTCTGAGGAAAGAAGTAAAAGTTGTTGCTCTCCATTTTCCAAATGAGGAAACTAAGGGTTGGGGTCACCACTTTGCATGCCTGTTGCTCCATCCTGTGGTAGCTCCCTGTACCCCCAACTCCTTACTTATTCTACTTCCTGTACACTCTCTGGGCCAATTTCACCATGACATTTATCTTCCCAGCTTCGAATAATTCAGAGGGGAAACTAAGGTCAGAGATTATCCCCCTTTGCCCTTTGCAAAACTCAGGTTCCATTTATCCTGCCCAGGGTTCTGTCTCCCTGAGGAAAGCTGCTGCTGAAGATTTTGGCTAAGTAGGAGGTAATGAGAGCAGCCACTCTCTAGGCAACCTCGGGTCACAATCTCTGTGAGGTTTTGTGTGGGAAGAACAATGGTTTTGAATTCAGAAAACTCTGTCTTGAATCTCAGCCTTACCACTCCCTGTGTGACCTCAGTTCTCACATTGGTAAGGATGAAAGAATTGAATTAGGTCAGGGGTTCTTAACTAGGGATCCATGGTCTTGTTTTAAAATAATATATTTTGATTAAAGAATTTTTACATATTTAATTTCCTTAGTAATTCTGTGCATTTTTTTCATGCATTTAAAAATCATAGTCTGAAAAAACATAATGGGCTTTATCAGATTGCCAGATTGTCTAAATATCAAGAACCCCTGAGCTACATAATTTTTCTGCTCTATTCCAATTCTATAATTCCCAAAGCAGAAAGTGAAAGCTTCCCTCCACTCATTTGAGAACTTTGATGCCAAGACATCATAATAACCAGTCAGAACACATTAATGAGCTAGGTCAGGAGACTGCAAGAAATGCCTTGAATCTAAGTGACTTCATTTAATTATAAGATACATGGTTAGTACTATCCCCCCGCATCTCCTCCACAATGCCCATCAGCTCCCAGGAACCTACTGGTCTTATGTCAGGAATTGGAATCCTCTCATTCAAGTAGCTTGACTTCGGAATTTCTTGCTGCATCCCAGGTGTGTCTGGGGAGCTGATGGAACCATAGCTCCTTTGACTTGACTTGTTATCTGGGAGGGATCAGAAGACAATTATCATGATATCATGATGAGGAAAGCATTTTAAAGTCATCCCTGGTTCCATCTTCTTTTCCTAAGTATCACCCCACCCCACCATATCCATGTCTGCCTAGGTGCCAAAGTGACTTCCCCCTACACAAATATAGCCTCACCTCTTCTGATTCTCAATACCTAAGGGTGGAGAAACTGAGGCATAGAACTGCCCACCTCATTATGTGGTCATATTTAGGATAGGTCAGGCCACAAATAAGGGAACTCTATGTACCCATGATGAAAGCATGAGAAATGCACCCTGGACTTTGTGCCTGTTACCCTATATACTCTATTCAACACTACAGGGAAGTACTCCTCAGCTGGGAGAGGCATAAGAAGAGAGATGAGACCCCAGAATGACTTGAGGCTAGAGATTAATGTGCCCCATCCATCCTGAGAGTTAAGGATGAAACACTGCACTGTTCCCTCTATGGTTTATTAGTTTGCATAGAAAAATAGAAAAGGAAGTAAATCCCCTGAGTTCCAAAGAAATAGCCCCTAGTCTTGTTTCAGAAATTGATACTGCACCAGAAGACTTGGAGAGATAGGGGAGGACAGAAGGGTCTGGTGGGCTATAGTCCATGGGGTCATCCAGAGTCAGACACAACTGAATATCCATAAGCTGGACCAAGGCAGAAGGGGTTCAGGTATGATTCACCAGGAGCCAAGAGGAATCCTTTGATGCCCCAATCTTCCTCCAACCCCAATCCCTCCCTCCCTTCAGGTAACCCTGTCCCCTGACAGAGGTTCTGCAAGAACTAAGATCAATGATAGCAAGACACTTACCATTCATCCTGGAAGCCATGGAGACCTTCCTTTCTATGTCAGATAGGTTCTGGGTCCCAGGCACATTCAACCAAGTCCTTGGCTCCACAGGCAACTGGTGTGGTATGTGAGTGTGCACCCATCTCCTCTTTGTAACCACCCTGATTGGTTCCCACTAATTCTTTTACATCATCACTCAAAATATACATATACCCATTATGAAACTACAAAAAGGCAGAAGTGACTTCCCTTGGAGCGGAAACCAGAGTGGTCACTCATGTTTGGTTTTTCAGTCCACTCACTCATCCATTACAACCTTTGTCCCAGAGCTGTAACTAGCTGGTAAGAATATACCATTGCACACACTCATTTATGATAACATGGGACATTTGGGGTAGTGGGTACATATTTTCTGGATTTTTCTTTTTCTGGACCCACAATCTGGCAACAGAGGCTAGCTTGTTCCACCTGTCAAAGTCCTGTTCCTTTTCGTTCTTTTTTTTTAAATTCTACCCTTCCTTCTCTCCTCTCCTTCCTCTCTCCTTTCCCCCTTTCTTCTTTCTTTCTTTCTTTGATTATTTCTTTTTCTTTTCCTTTCTTTTCTCTATTTCTCATTTTAAATTGAACTTAATTTTGTTCAGTGAACAAAAATCTGTTTTCTCTCTCTTTCGCAAGTTCCCTTTGAATGGGGGGGGGGGAGGGAGGTATGTTTGTAGCAAGTATACATGATCAAATCAAATTCTCACTTTGATCATGTCTCAGTCTTCATTCTGAATTCCTAACCCCTGTCAAGAACTTTATAACTGGTTCTCTAGAATTTTGACTGATCATTGCATTTATCAGAGTTCTTAAGTCTTTCAATGTTATTTGTCTTTCCATTGTTATTGCATAAATTGCTCTAGTTCTGCTCACTGAACTTTACGTCATTTCTTACAAGTATTCTCAGGTTTCTTTGAAATCATTTCCTTTATTATTTACTTTTAATAGTATTTTTAATTACATGTAAAGATAATTTTCAACATTCATTTTTATAATATTTTAAGTTCTAAAATTTCCCACCCTTCCTCTCTTGCCTTCCCCTTCCCCAAGACAGTAAGCAATCTATTTCAGTTATACATGCACAAGTATATTACACTATTTTTCCATACTAGTCATGTTGTAAAAGGAGAATCAGAACAAAAAGGGAAAAAATATGAGAAAGGAAAAACAAAAAACAAATTTAAAAAAGTGAAAATAGTACACTTTGGTCTACATTCAGATTCCATAGTTCTTTCCCTGGATATAAATGGCATTTTCCATCATGGGTCTTTTGGAATTGTGTTTCTGAGGAGAGCTAAGTCTATCATAACTGATCATCACACGATATTGCTGTTAATGTTTACAGTGTTCTTCTGGTTCTGCTCACCTTGTATTCAGCATCAGTTCATGTAAGTCTGGAGGGCTTTCTGAAATCTTCTTACTCATCATTTCTTATAATATAATATATGTATATATGTATATCCTTACAACTTCTCTCTCTCCCTTTCCCTCTCTCTTTTCCTTTGTCCTCTTTTAAAAATGTATTACTCTTCTCAAAGAGATTAAAAAAGGGAAAGGGAACAACATGTACAAAAATATTTATAGCAGCTCTTTTTGTAAAGGCAAAGAATTAGAAAGTGAGGGGATGCCTATCAACTGGACAATGGCTGGATAAGTTGTGGTATATGAATGTAACAGAATACTATTGTGCTAACAGAAATGATGATCAGACAACTTTCAGAAAAACCTAAAAAGGCCTATATGAACCAATGCTGAGTGAAGTGAGCAGAACCAGGAGAACATTGTACACAGTGACAGAAACGTTGTGTGATGATCAGTTGTAATGGACTTAGCTGTTCTCAACAATACAGTGACCAGAAACAATTCCAGTAGGTTTCAAAAGAAAATACCATCCAATCCAGGTAGAGTCTGAATTTGGATCAAAACATACTATTTTAACTTTTTTTGTCTTTTTTTCTTTTGTTCTGATTCTTTTTTTCATAATGTAATTAATAAGGAAATATGATTAATATAATTGTACATATTTATTATATTGCTTGCTGTCTTGGAAGGGGGAAGGAGGTAAGAAAAGGAGAGTGAAAAATTTGGAACTCAAAATCTTATAAAAGTAAATACTGAAAAGTATCTTTATATGTAATTGGAAAAAATATTATTAAGTCAATATTATTTTATTTTTATTGAATTTTACAATTTTCCCCCCCTAATCTCGCTTCCCTCCCCTCACCCTCCACAGAATGTAGTCTGATAGTCTTTACACTGTTTTCCATGATAAACAAAAAATATTATTAAGTGAAAAAAAAGTCCATTTACATCTCTCTGGTAAAAAAAAAAAGGAATTACTCTTTTGTTTCCACATTACCTTTATTTCTGAATATACCCCTTTTTCTAATCTGCCATTCCTTGTAGCAGCCATTCCTTGTAACCATTCCTTAAAAATCGTATTGATACCTTTAAAAAAACCCAGTCTTTTCTGGATATAAGTTCTCCTTTTTCTCCCTATCCCTGCACATCATTATCTTTATAATAAAAGCAATTAGGCAAAAACAACTCCCAGCAGAACCAGTCCTTTTGACACATTTGTGATATCATTTTACACAAAAAGAAGGGAATGTGGTTTAACCTTTGTTCTTTAGAACCAAAATGCTTTGCTCCCTTTCCCTCCATTTCCCAAGTTAATTCTGATTTAAAATAGACTTCCTGTCTTTGGCAGCTATTTAAGATCATGGGACTCACCCACTTTCTTGCCATTTGGGAAAGAAAAAAACTGAGGGCTTAAAAGGGAAGGAAGTGGGCTGGCTAGGTGGTGCAGTAGACAGAGTACTGACCTTGGAGTCAGGAGTACCTGAGTTCAAATTCGACCTCAGACATTTAATAATTACCTAGCTGTGTGGCCTTGGGCAAGCCACTTAACCCCATTGCCTTAGAAAATCTTAAAAAAAAAAAAAGGGAAGGAAGTAGTGAGTTCCATAGTCATGAAGCAAATTAGTGACAGAGTTAGGGTGAGAACCCAGGTTTCCTGACTCTCCACCCAAAGAGACTTCAATCCTATTTCCCATTCTATCATCAACTTGTATGATCATGGGTAAATTATAGCTTCTATGAGACTCAGTCTCCTTACTTGTAGAAAGGACTAGAGCAAGGTGATTTCCTTTAGTGCTAATATTCAATGAGGAATTCAAAGGAAGAGGAGGAGGGTAAAAGCCAAGGGTCTAGGAGAGAGGGTGCAGAGAGTAGGTAGGGCCCTATTTTCCATCTCTCTCTCTGCCCATTTCTCCTAGACTTGGAATTTGCTATTAGAAAAAATATATGGAGATGGTAGCATTGGTGGAGAGAAGAGGATATCTCAAAACAATGAAGAAGTGAGTTAGTATTTATAAAATTTTAAGAAGATACTTCCTAGACATCTCCTCTCCATCCTCCAACCTCAACTGGGGCTCAAGGCCCCACCCCCATGGCCTTAGATTCAGATTGGTGAGATTTCCATATATCTGGTCACCATCATTAAAAGCTTCCTAGAAAGTAACTTTGACTTCATCTTCCTATCTTTACTTCTAAGAAAAGTAAAGAATTTCTGCTGCCTTTACTGGGAATGACATGTCAAATCATTTACTTTACAGTTCCTCCCACCTTCCCAATCCAGAACACCTCTCCCCGGCTACTACTGCCCTACAAATGTTGCCTTCCCCTAGCTTCTAGAACCAGTAATTTATACAACAGTAAAGGTAAACAACTTTCAAAGACAAAAAGCTATAACTCAATAACCAATCATGAGTGCAAGGACCAATGATGGATGAAGTATTCTACACTCTCCAAATAGAAAATGATGGATTCAAGGTACAGAAAGAAATATTTTTTGGCTATGAATAACATGAAATTTGTTTTGTTTGACTATGTATATTTTTTCCCAGTTGGGGGACAAAGAGAAGATAGATTTTTGATAATTGAAAAAGAAAATTTTTAAATGCTCCTTGAACACAAACTGTCTTATTTGCTTGTTTCTGTACTCCCCAACTCTTAGAATAGTCCTGGTATATAGTAGGTGTTCAATAAAGATTTTTCTCATTCACTCATTAAAGTTATAAGAAATTAAAGATTACTTTTAAAGATCCCATCTAAAACAGACACAAGAGGCAGTTTCTTCCCAGATAAGGTTTTGGTTTTTGGTTTAAGGCACTCCGCCTCTTCACCTCTCCATTCCCAAATTCCTCCACTCTCCCCTCCCCTTTAAAAAAAATAAACCATTGGGTCTCTTTAGCCAGAAACTCACTTGCTTAGAGATCTTTGACTCTTATCATTTAATATTTTAAAGTATGAATGCTCCTGAGAAAAGTATTAATCCATTAAGGTAAAGCATCATTGTGTTAGCTGTTTGGGGTTGTTTTTAGCAGTAATTAAAAATAATATTATATTTTCCAATTACATGTAAAAATAATTTTTAAAATTAATTTTCCCTTTTCTATAAATTTATTTATTTATTATTCTGACTATATGTAAAGATAGTTTTCAACAGTTTTTTGGTAAGATTTTGAGTTCCATATTTTTCTCCCTCCCTCCCTTCTCTCCCCCCCTTATCTTGACAGTGAGTAATCTTATATAGGTTATGCAAGTATAACTATGCTAAGCATATTTCCATATTAGTCATGTTGTAAAAGAAGAATCAGAACAAAAAGGCAAAAAAATAAAGAATAAAACAAATTTTAAAAATGGAAAATGGTATACTTTGTTTTGCATTCAGACTCCATTGTTCTCTCTGTCTCTGCATGTGGATGGCATTTTCCATCACAAGTCACATAGAACTATCTTTGATTATTGTAATGCTAAGGAAAGCTAAGTCTATCATAATTGATCATCATATAGTGTTACTGTTAGTGTGTACAATGTTCTCCTGGATCTTCTCACTTCACTCATTAACATTTGTTTTTCAAAATTTCAAATTCCAGATTCTCTTCCTCTTTCTCTTCCTTCCCTTTCCCCTTCCTGATATGTTTTACATATTTAATAATGCAAAACATATTTACATATTAGTCATATTGCAAAAAAACACAGACTGCCCCAAAAAACCCACAAAAAATTTAAAAAATGAAAAGTAGTATGTTTCAATTTACATTCAGATTTCATCAGTTCTTTCTCTGGATGTGAATTTTTCATCATGAGTCTTCTGTAGGTGCCTTGGATCACTGTGTTGCAGAGAATAGCCAAGTCATTCACAATTGTGCATTGTACAATATTGCTTTACTGTGTACAATGTTGTTCTGGTTTTGCTCACTTAACTTTGCATCAGTTCATATAGATCTTTCTAGATTTTTTCCTAAGAGCATCCTCCTCAACTTCATATAGCACAATAGTATTCTATTATAATCATATAGTGCAACTTGTTCAGTCATTCCTCAATTGCTGAACATCTCAATTTCTAATTCTTTACCACCACAAAAAGAACTACCATGAATATTTTTGTACAAATAGTTCCTTTTCCCTTTTTAAAAAAATCTCTTTGGGATACAGACCTAGCAGTGATATTACTGGATAAAAGAGTATGTTCAGTTTTATAACCCTTTGGGTATAGTTGCAAATTGCTCTCGAGAATGGTTGGATCAGTTAACAACTTCACCAACAGTGAATTAGTGTCCCATTTTTTCACATCCCCTCCAACTTTTATCATTTTTCTTCTTTGTCATAATAGCCAATCTGATAGGTATGAGATAATATCTCAGGGTTGTTTTTATTTGGATTTCTCTAATCAGTAGTGATTTAGAGCATTTTTTCATATGACTATAGATCGCTTTGATTACTTCATTTGAAAATTGCCTGCTCAATTTACAGCTGAGGAAATCAAAGTGATCCATAGTCATATGAAAAATTGCTCTAAATCATTACTTATTAGAGAAATGCAAATTGAAGTATTTCTGAGATATACCTCATACCTCTCAGACTGGCCAATATGACCAGAAAGGACAATGATCAATGTTGGAAGGGATGTGGGAAATCTGGGGTACTAATACATTGTTGGTGGAGCTGTGAACTCATCCAGACTTTCTGGAGAGCAATTTGGAATTATGACCAAAGGACACAAAAATGTGCATACCTTTGATCCAGCAATACCACTACTAGGTCTGTACCCTAAAGAGATCATGAAAAAGGGTAAAAACATAACTTGTGGGGTAGCTGGGTGGCACAGTAGATAGAGCACCGGCCCTGGAGTCAGGAGTACCTGAGTTCAAATACGGCCTCAGACACTAAATAATTACCTAGCTGTGTGGCCTTGGGCAAACCACTTAACCCCATTTGCCTTGCAAAATCCTAAAAAAAAAAATCACTTGTACAAAAATATTCATAGCATCCCTGTTTGTGGTGGCAAAGAATTGGAAATTAATTGAATGTCCTTCAATTGGGGAATGGCTTAGCAAACTGGGGTATATGTATGTCATGGAACACTATTCTATTAGAAACCAGGAGGGACAGGAATTCAGGGAAGCCTGAAGGGATTTGCATGAACTGATGCTGAATGAGATGAGCAGAACCAGAAAAACATTGTATACCCTAACAGCAACATATGGGTAATGATCAACCTGAATGGATCTGCTCATTCCATTGGTGCAAAAATCAGGGACAATTTTGGACTCTCTGTAGTGGAGAATACCATCTGTATCCAGAGAAAGAATTGTTGAGTTTGAACAAAGACCAAAGACTATTACCTTCAATTTAGAAAAAAAAAAACCCTTATTATGTAATTTTGCTATCTATTATACTTCATTTTTATTCCTTAAGGATATGATTTTTCTTTCATAACATTCAACTGAGATCAATGTATACCATGGAAACAATGAAAAGACTACAGAATGCCTTCTGGGGGTGGGGGGGAAGCAAGAATGGGGTAAAAATTATAAAACTCAAAATACATAAAATCTTTCTTAAAAAAAAGAAAATTGCCTGCTCATATCTTTGGGGGAATGACTTGTATTCTTATAAATTTGACTCAATTCAATGATTAACTATGATGGATGCAGCTCCCCTTAGCAGTTCAGTGATCAAGGACAATCCTGAGAGACCTGTGTTGGAAAATGCTATCCACATCCAGAGGGAAAAAATTATGGAATCTGAATGCAGATCAAAGCATACTATGTTCACTTTTTAAAATTTCTTTTATGTTTTTCTTTCTTTCTCATGGTTCCCCCCCTTAGCTCTAATTCCTTTTTCACAACATGACTAATATGCAAATGTGTTAAACACAATTGAACATGTACAACCTACATCAAATTGTTCACTGCCATGGGGAGGGGGAGAGGAAAGGGAGGATGGTAGAAAAGTTGGTACTCAAAAACTTGCAGAAGGATGAATGTTGAACACTATCTTTGTAATTGGGAAAAAAAGAAAAAATAAATTTGACTCAGTTCTCTATATATTTGAGAAATGAAGTCATTATTAGATATATTTGTTATCAAGATGGTTTTCCAGTTTCTGCTTTCCTTCCTTCCTTCTGTTTTTGGTTGCATTTGGTTTTGGTTTTTTTTTTTTGGATAAAACTTTTAAAATTCAGTATAATCAAAATTATCCATATTACATCTTGTAATGTTCTCTCTTGTTTGGTCATAAATTCTGACCATATATCTGACTTGTAAACTATTCCACATTCCCCTAATTTCTTTATGGTATTGCCCTTTATATCTAATCCATGTACCTATTTTGATTTATGGTATAAGACATTTATCTCTACCTAGTTTCTACCTTATTGTTTTTCCAGTTTCCCCAACTGTTTTTTTAAATCAAAGAGTGAATTATTTTCCCAAAATTTGGGCCTTTGGAATTATCAAATACTAAAGTACTGGTGGTGATTTACTACTGGTTATTGTGTATTTAATCTACTCCACTGATCCACCACTCTATTAACCAGTAAAGTTGCTTTTTACTAATGTGTCCTGCTATGCCTACTTTTTTTAGTTTTGGTCTTTGATAATCCAGTGCAATAATAATGATGTTGATAATGGTTAACATTTCTATAATGCTTTTAAGATTTGGAAAGGACTCTCTCTCTCTCTCTCTCTCTCTCTATATATATATATATATATATATATATATATATAGTCTCATTTTTTCCTCAGAACAAGTCTGGAGAGTAGGTTCTATTTTTATCCTCATTTTACATATAAGAAAACTGAAGATTAATAAGCATTAGGGATGGATTTGAACTCGGGTCTCCCTGATTCCAGATCTTGAACTCTATCCATTTTCTACCACTCTGGTAAGGAGAGTGGTATTGGAGGAATTGTCATAGGTTTCTTTACTTAATCTAGTTGGAGTAGAGGGTGTGTCAGGAAAAATGTCACAGATACATCCAGGTCTACCTACCTGAAGTCTTGTTCTTGATCCCACCCTGTCTTCCTTTCTCTTCTCTGGACCAAAGCAATGCCTTGCCTCCCTTAATGCCCCGCCTCCCTTAATGCCCCCTCTAATTGGGGAGATATATAAATATATACATAGTGATAGGATAAATAGGAAATAATTAACAGAGGGAAGGCACTGGAATTAAGAGGGATTGAGAAAGGCTCCTTGTAGAAGGGGGATTTTAGTTGGGACTTAAAGGAAGTCAGAAGTGACAATAAACAGAGAATATTTTAGGCATAGAAAGAAAATGTCCATAATTGGGAAATGGAGTCTTTTTTTTTAGAAATACAAGGAAGCCAGTGTCTCTGGGGGGGGGGGGAGACTACATGTCAGAGAATTAAGAAGTTTAGAAAGGTAAGAGTTGGGGGACAGGTGCAGAGGGTTTTGTATTTGATCCTGGAGGCAGCAGGGAACCACTGGATTTTATTGAGTAGGGGGTGACGCACTCAGATCTGAGCTTTAGGAAGATCACTTTGGCGGCCGAATGGAGGATGAAGTGGAGAGACTTGGGTCAAGCAGACCCATCAGCAGCTACTGCAGTTATTCAGGTAGGAGTTAATGAGGGTCTAATGAGGCCAGTACTCTGTCTAATGAAAAAGTGAAATCATCTTTGCAAAGGTAAAACCAGTTGTTAATTATGTTCATTGCTTTCCTAATGTCAAATTATCTTTGCATTCATAGTATAAATTAAATTGATTAATAACGAATGAAACTTTGGATAAATTTCTATAGTTTAACAGGATTTTATTTAAAAATCTCAATAGATATTCATGAATGATATTTATGGTTCCTTCTTTGATTTAGTTTTCCTCGGCTTAAGTGTTAGGACTATATTTGTCTCATAAAGAAGTTTAGTAAGGTGCTTTTTTCTCTTTTGTTTTTGTATAGTAATTAATTGTTCTTTTATTCATTTATTTGTGGCTTTAGAGGAAGTGGTATTAAGTGACTTGCCCAGGGTCACATAGCTAGTAAGTGAGGTCAATCTCAGGTGCTCCTGACTTCAGAGCCTGTTCTCTATTCACTTTGCCACTTACTGCCCCTTATTTTTTTTTTATATTTGATAAAATTAACTTTTTTTAGTTTTTTTTTATTTTTTGCAAGGCAATGGGGTTAAGTGACTTACCCAAGGCCACACAGCTAGGTTAATTATTAAGTGCCTGAGGCTGGATTTGAACTCAGGTACTCCTGACTCCAGGGCTGATACTCTATTCACTGCGCCACCTAGCCGCCCCTAAAATTAACTCTTGAATCAAGACCAGAAGTATTTTCTTTGAAAGTTCCTTTATAGCTAGTTCTATTCCCTCTTCTGAGACTGGATTATCTAAGACCTCTACATAGTAATATGTTAGTTTGGATATTTTTGAAAGTAGTCCTATATTTAATTAATTTTTTGTGGTCTCTATTTTGTTGACATAATTCTGCATGGTAAATTCTGATAATTTTTATTATTTCTTCTGGCTCTGATGTAATTTCACCTTGCTTGTCGGCCATTTTAGCTGATTTGATTTTCTGTTCTCTTTTAATTGGGTTGACTAAATATTTATCCATTTTGTTAGTCTTTTCAAAAAAACCAATTTTCTATGATTGTTTAAAACTGCCCAGACACCACCCCACCTTCTTCCCCTCTTGGGTCAACTCACTCCCCTTCCTTTTAGGTTTAATGTCTAAACCTTTGGACATTTCCCTCATCATTAACTCCCCAGATTCTGGGAACTAGCTGGAATGATGCAGACTGGGGTGGGTGGGTGGGAACCACAGGAGGTGCTGAGGAAGAAGGTGAAGTAAATTTGTTTTTCTGCATCTTGGGTCAGGAGGTTCAGAAGTAAAAATGGATGGAGCTGGGTGGGGCAAGAACTAATTCTCTTGGGTTCCCCTGGGAGAAGGGTGGGTTGCTAGGGTTAGAGAGCCAGGGGAGGGAGGAACTTGGAGACCAAGCAAGAGAACAGGAAGCATCACTGGACATCTCTATGTACTGGTGTTACTCAAGAGACTGTCATTGTCTCCTTCCTGTAGTGTTTGCATACAATTGCCCCATCAGTGACGAACTTTTGGGAGAGGTTAGAGACCATGGAATAGAGAAGAAATATCTTCTATTGGGGTGGCTCAGACCACAGACACTTAATAATTACCTAGCTGTGTGGCCTTGGTCAAGCCACTTAACCCCATTGCCTTGAAAAATCTAAAAAAATATATATCTTCTATTCCTTAGCATTCTCCCTAGAGGTCCTAAAGTGAGTAACACAGTTCCTTCACAGAGAAATGGATAAATGCATACTGAGTGATAAATTGAGATCTTGTTCAGGCCACATTCAGTATACAAACACTTGTGCTCTAAATAAATCCTGTTTGGCTCCTGGAATGCATTTTCTCATAGAAACAGAGTTAGATATAATGCACAACTTCCCAGGGCTTTTCCAATTTAACCTTTAATGTATTTTGATAGAACTTAGAATTAGGGAACTTTAGAAATCACTAGTCTAACTGGAAGCTATCCTAGAACCCACTAACTCATTTTATGGAACTGAGGCTCAGAAAGATGAAATCATTTGTTCAGTCACACAGGTGGAGAGTAGCAGATAATGTGAGATCTCTCATTAAGGCACCTAACCTTGTAACAGGGAGAGTTGGTGGAGGGGGGAAATGGCTACATGTCTACTTAAACCCTTTTTTGGAATGTAAACCTCAATGTTTAGGGCTTGTAGGAGAAGTTCTAGCATATGGGTCTATTCCTTCTAAGACCATAGGATAGTTTCCTGGTGAGCCTGAAGTTGGAGATGGTATTGGCTCTATGTCTGGTCATCAAATGATGAGTTTGGTAGCTTGCCCAGGAGAAATATCTTCTTGTGAGGAACAGGGGAACTAAATACAATCTATTCAATATCCCCCCCCCCCCACAGTGATAGAATGTTTGACTTGTCAGAGAGCTCTGAATTCAAATATGTTTTACATACTTTCTAACTGCGTAACTCTAGGCAAATCACTTAATCTCTCTTGCCCTAACTTTTTCAATTTGTAAACTGAGAGGATAGGATTTGATGAACTCTACAATTTTTTTCAGATCTAAAGCTATGATTAAGGGAACTTTAATGAAGCCCTGAAGTTGTAGGTTGTCTTGTTTTTGAGTGTGAGCCTCATTACCATTATATTCTTAAATTTTTACCATTCTTCCCATAATCTTTGCGTGTATTTGTGGGAGTGTGAACACTAAATTTTAGGTGTGTGTGAAACATTTTGTAAATGCTGTTGTCTACATGTCATATCAATGAAACCTTTGACAGGGATTAATTTTGTCTACTAGTTGTTAATGGGAAGCACACCAGTGGGGGCTCGTGAGCTATATACATTTTTTTTTTTAGGTTTTTTTGCAAGGCAGATGGGGTTAAGTGGCTTGCCCAAGGCCACATAGCTAGGTAATTATTAAGTGTGTTTGAACCCGGATTTGAACCCAGTTACTCCTGACTCCAAGGCTGGTGCTTTATCCACTACGCCACCTAGCCGCCCCATCGTGAGTTATATACATTTAGAAGGGTTGTGTCTTATTGCATAACTTTGAACCCTAGATAGCAGTCACCTTCTGTAAACCCAACCTGTGACTATAGGTACCAAGTAAGGAGTAGTCACATATATGTACTTGTAAGCCCAGTATCAAGGACTGTGCTAGAGTCAAAGAAATTCAAATTTTCAGTATGGGCATTTAGACCTTGTAAACTGGCCAATGGCTGCAAATCATGGCTTGATTTATTGTTTCATTGAATGTATAACTTAATAAAGTGTTAGAGAAAATATTAACTAATTTTTTTCTAGCTCCACTGCACCTTCCCTACCCTTCCAGTATACAGTAAGTGCTGAATAAATGTTTATCCTTTTCATTATTTTTCTCTCACTCTGAATGCCTCTTTCTGAAACACCCACTTTGATTTAGTTCCCAGAGAAGTTCTTGTCTCTATATCTGGAGGTAATCAGAGTATCAAGGTCAGAGTAAATAAAATTTAATCATTCATGCTTACTCCTCTCTACTTGGACTTCTGTCCTTAAACCCTCTTCCACCCATGACCTGAAATTACTCCCCTAAAATTTTAGTCTCTATTTCCAAAATGTTAGTTGCAGAGTGGGGTGAGATGGGAAAGAGAAACTTTTAATATCAGCTAACTCCCTCTACTCAGTGGAGAGATGGGAGAATGGTAACATTAGACATTGGGTTGTTTCTATCTTTCTGTTAGAAGGAAGGATTCAATGGGAGATATCAAGCCAGTATTTCAGAAATGTTAAGAGTATAAAAAAACAAATGTATTAATAAAACTTTTTAAATATAAATAAATCAGGACCATGTTAAAAACAAATTTAAAGTAGGTTTTCCAGAAGAAGGGGGACCTGGTATCTTTAAAGAGATAGAGCAATTTCTTGCCATTACCAAACCAGATTGTAAAAACTTCCAGAAAGGAATTCAATATTCATAGAATATTTTTCAACAAAATAAATTTCCATTTCTAACTTTTGTTTTTTATAGTACCTACCCTCTCTAATGTATTATTTTTCTGCCTGCTCTTTCCAGGGAACTATCCCTTAATGTTAGTTGAATATTGATAAAAGAGAGGAGTAAAGAGACCAGAATATCCTTTTTTCTGTTGTTTCAGTAGTTTCAGTGTCTTCTCTTTGTTACTCCAATTGAGTTTTGTGTGTGTTTTTTTTGGCAAAGATACTGGAGTGGTTAGCCATTTCCAGAGTAACTATAGAGCAGTTTCTAAGAGTAATCTTTTTCTGGTTAGGGGAAGGCCAATCATAAGAAACCCAGCATGATCCCTGACCCCAAGTTCTTTGGGGCTTCAGCCACCAAAAGAGAACAAAAAAGAGTTTTCTGTCCTGACCCAGAAGGCACTATTCCCCAAGAGCTAACCATAAGCCATTAACTTTGAGGTTATCTTTAACTCTTTTCTTCTAGCCTCTAACTTAAAAAATTTTTTTTATTTAAGGCAATGGGGTTAAGTGACTTGCACAGCTAGGTGATTATTAGGTGTCTGAGACTCGATTTGAACTCAGGTTCTCCTGACTCCAGGGCCAGGGTTCTATCCACTGTGCCACCTAGCTGCCCCCACCCAGCCTCTCATTCTTAATCACTTGCCATGTCCTATTTAGCTTGAAAACATTTCCCACATTTTGTCTCTTCTCTATTTTTGTTCCCACTGCTATAGTGTCGATCTCCATTTCCACCTTCCTGTCTTATTACTGGGTATTACACAGTGGATAGAACTCTGAACTTGGAGTCTAGAAGGTACTGAGTTCAAAATCCTTCTTTAGACATTAGCCATGTAATCCAGGGCAGGTTACAACCTCTCCCAACCATAGTTTATTTTATTTTTTCAATTACATGTAAAGATAATTTTCAACATTTTTTTGTAAGATTGTAAGATTTTTCTGCTGCCCTCCCTTCCCTCCCCTCCTCTCCATAACAGCATGTAATCTGATATATAAAACATGTATAATCATGTTTAACATATTTTCTATTAGTCATGTGAAAGAAGCAGAACAAAAGAAATTCATGGGAAAGAAAAAAAACACAAATTTTAAAAATTGAAAACAGAATGCTTTGATTTGTATTCAGACTCCATAGCTTTTTCTCTGGATGTGGATGGCATTTTCCATCACAAGTCTTTCAAACTCGTCTTTGCTCATTGTACTGCTGAGCAGAGCTAAGACTCTCATAGCTGATCATCATAAAATGTTGCTGATAATGTGTACACGGTGCTCCTGGCTCTGCTGACTTCACTCAGCAGTTCATGCAAGTCCCCAGCCTCAGTTTTGTCATCTGTAAAATGGCACCCATCTCACAGTGCCATTGTGATGACCAAATTAGATAACATTTGTAAAGAGTTAATAAATACTAGCTCTTTGAAATATCTTCAATAGAGGTCTTACTTGCTTCCAATTCATCCTTCATACGCTGGTGCCAGCCTCTTCTAAAAAATATTTAGTGACTCATTGTGATGACAGTAAAGACATTTCTTTACCTAACATCTACAGACTGATGCCTCCCTGTCTTCCTAGTCTTATCTTATCCAAAGTCCCCTTATCTTCAGCCAAACTGGACTACTTGCCTTGCTAAGAGAGGGCTCTGACCAGCATTGTGTTTGCTAAAATGCTTTAATGTTTTATAAATACGTTTGTTTTTACTTCATTTTGGTTCCTATTGTTCCCCATGGCCCTCCCTCCTCTATACCTGATTTCCTACCATCCTATATAACCCAACTTAAAAGCCAGTCCTTTCCAGAGCTGTCCCCAGATCCCTCTCCTCCCAACAAGCTTCCTCCTTAGACCTCACCCAGGATAATTCTGATATTCTTGTTGGGAAAGCCAGCAATTTTGTTTCTGGCCTGAATACAAAACAAAGAAGGAAATAGAGCAAAGGTTACCAGTTCTATTGCATTCAGGCCAGCCCCAATGATTTGCATGGGACAAATCATGGGTCACCCATGACACAGTTGGGAAGTCTCCTTGCCATAGTTTTACCAGCTTCTTTGCAGATGAGCTAAATAGAACTAGAAATGATTTACCTGAACCAGGGGAATGCTAGTAATTAAAAGAATTTTTTAAAAATAACTCTGGCAGGGGTTGGCTTGAATCAGCTGGATCTAGAAAATGTTTCAAAAGGGATGGAAATGAAGTCAGTGGTTGACAAACCTTAGACAAAGGTGGAAAATGAGAAGGGGGAAAAAAAGCAGAGTTGGGTAACTCTAGAAGTTTCAGATTGTCTACTTGGAAGACAACCCCCCCCCCCTTTCTCTTGTCCTCTGAGCAGTACAACTATACCTGTAAAAACCCTTTTAATATCATGCATTATAGCTCCCTCTATTGGTATCATTCCTCTTTGAATTGTAAATTCCTCTCCAGATTATCTGCATTACATATTTACCCAGCAGTTAGGACTGTGATCTGTGTGCAATAGAAGATATTTATGATATTATAAGAGGTAAATAGAAGACTTGCCCTGATAAAAGCAGAGATATTACCTTGCCAACCAAGGTTCATGTAGACAAAGCTATGATTTTTTTCCAGTAGTATATGGCTTTGAGAGTTGGATTATAAGGAAAGCTCAATCAGTCATCAAAACTGTCTGGTATTGGCTAAGAAATAGAGTGGTGGACCAGTGGAATAGACTAGGTGCAATAGCAGGCAGCAATTATAGTAATCTGCTGTCTGATAAACCCAAAGAGTCCAGCTATTGGGATAAAAACTCTCTCTTTGATAAAAACTGTTGGGAAAATTGGAAGTTAGTATGGAAGAAACAGATTAGACCAAAACCACACACACCATACCAAGGTAAGATCTGAATGGATACAGGATTTAGACATAAAAAACAATACTATAAGCAAATTAGAAGATCAAGGACTAGTTTACCTGTCAGATCTATGGAAAGGGAAGCAGTTTATGACTAAGGAAGAGATGGAGAACATCACTGAAAACAAACTAGATGATTTCGATTACATTCAATTAAAAAGTTTTTGCACAGATAAAACCACTGTAACCAAGATCAAAAGAAATGTAGTAAACTGGGAAACAGTCTTTACAAGTAATGTTTCTGACAAAGGACTCATTTCTAAAATATACAGAGAACCGAGTCATATTTTTTTTTAAAAAAAGCCATTCCCCAGTTGACAAATGGTAAAAGGATATGCAAAGGCAAGTTATAGATGAGGAGATCAAAGTAATCTATAGTCATATGAAAAATTGCTCTAAATCATTACTTATTAGAGAAATGCAAATTAAAGCTTCTCTAAGGTACCATCTCACACCTCTCAGACTGGCCAATATGACCAAAAATGGATAATGATCATTGTTGGAAGAGTTGTGGAAAATCTAGGACACTATTACACTATTGGTGGAGCTGTGAATTCATCCAACCTTTCTGGAGAGAAATTTGGAACTATGCCCAAAGGGCAACTAAAATGTTTGATCCAGCAATACCACTACTGGGTCTATACCCTGAAGATGATGAAAAAGGGTAAAAACATCACTTGTACAAAAAGATTCATAGCAGCCCTGTTTGTGGTGGCAAAGAATTGGAAATCAAGTAAATGCCCTTCAATTGGGGAATGGCTTAGCAAACTGTGGTATATGTCTGTCATGGAACACTATTGTTCTATTAGAAACCAGGAGGGATGGGAATTCAGGGAAGCCTGGAGGTATTTGCATGAACCGATGCTGAGTGAGATGAGCAGAACCAGAAAAACACTGTACACCCTAATAGCAACATGGGGGTGATGTTCAAACCTTGATGGACTCACTTATTCCTTCAGTGCAACAATCAGGGACAATTTGGGGCTGTCTATAATGGAGAATACCATCTGTATCCAGATGAAGAACCATGGAGTTTGAACAAAGTTCAAGGACTATTCTCTTTAATTTAGAAAAAAAAACCTGATATCTTATTGTCTGATCTTGTTATCTCTTATACTTTGTTTCTTCCTTAAGGATATGGTTTCTCTCTAATCACACTCAATTTGGATCAATGTACATAATGGAAACAATGGAAACACTGACAAATTGCTTTCTGTGGGGGGCGGGGGGAGGGAAGTAAGATGGGGGAAATTATAAAACTCAAAATAAATAAAATCTTTAATTTAAAAAAAGGAAAGCTGAACATCACAGCATCAGCACTTTCAAATTGTGGTGCCAGAGATGACAATTGTGGTGCCCGTGGATGGCAAGAATCAGTCAGTACTTAAATCAATTCAAACTATTCATTGGAAAGTCAAATATTGAAGCTCAATCTTATTTTGACCATATTTTGAGAAGAAAACTTATTGGAAAAATCTTCATATTGAGAAAGAGTGAACACAAAGGAAAAGGGGACAATTAGAGGATGAGATGGGTAGATTTTGTCATGGAAGCAATGCACATGAGTTTGAATAATCTTCTGGAGACAGAGGAAGATAGAAGATATACCCATGGGGTCATGAGTAGCGGGGATATGACTGAACAGCAAGAACCTAATAAGAGCCAAGGCCAGAGTGAGTATAGCCCGGAGGATTTCTAACTTAGAGGAGAGTCATAGAGTTAAAATGAAGAGAGGTGAATAAGAATTTAAGATAAAGTGGCTCATGTGCATCTCTTAAGGATTTTTTTTTAGGGTTTTGCAAGGCAAACGGGGTTAAGTGGCTTGCCCAAGGCCACACAGCTAGGTAATTATTTTAGTGTCTGAGACCGGATTTGAACCCAGGTACTCCTGACTCCAGGGCCAGTGCTTTATCCACTGCGCCACCTAGCCACCCCTCTTAAGGATTTTTTTTAAAGCTGGTACTAAGCTAAACCTTATAGAGATCATCTTTCTAGAGATTTTTAAAAAAATCATGTGTTTGCAATTTTTTGTCTTAGAACACTGAATGATTAAGACTTGTCCTAGGTCAATAATAATAATAATTAACATTTATATAGGACCTTAAAGTTTTCAAAATGCTTTACAAATATTGTCTCCTTTTAGTCTCAAAGAAATACTAGGAAAAGGGTGGGATAAGTGCAATTACCACCCTCATTTTATAAATGAAGAAAAATGAAGCTGAGAGATTAAGTGACTTACTCAAGGTCACATAGCCAGTGGATTTGAACATGGGTTTTCATATCACTAGCTGCCCCTGAGATCACAGCCAGTAGGCTGGATTGGAACCTTTATTCCTCTGTAACAAATTTTTTAAAAGCAGTATTGAGTTAAGTAGGTGATTCTGTGATCCTTTTTTCCCCCCATCCTGGTGGAGAAACTATCATTCTTCTGATGGAGACCCTGTGCCTTCTAGGCTTTGTCCCTATTGCTTCTTCTTATCTCTATCAATGGAAATATTACCCTTTTCCAAAGCTTAGCTCCAATAAAACATTTCAGAAATTTACATTCTTATTTTTTACTCCCCACCAAAGAAACAAAAAAATCAAAAACAAAAACCTTCCCCAAATTAGAAATGGTCTCTCTACCTCTGACCCCTTAAAATATGTAGCTTGTACCATTCCTTCTGACAGATGGTAGATAATGGTATACATGTCACACACAAAGATACTTGTAAAAGAAAATATTCCAGTTGTGTGTGTACTCATTCATTACCAAATGGAATGAAGAGAGAAGCGGGGAGAGGTTCAAGGTTGCAGTATATATTGATATTTGTTTTTTGTGTGTGTCAAATTCCTCTGGATTACCTTTAAAACAAAATTTTATTGAAAACTTGTTTTCTTATATCACTCAAATTTCTACTAGTATCCATTTCCCTCCCTCCCCAGGAAAGTCATTCTATATAACAAATCACATTTTTTTTAAAGGAATGCCTTAAAACACATCTAAAAATATATGTAATGCACCCTACCTGTGCATCTCCCACCTCTACAAAGTGGTGGGTTGTGGGTAGAATCTCTCATCTCTTCCCTCTTCTTTTTGATTCTGCAACATTCACTTTTGTGTGTGTGTGTGTGTGTGTGTGTGTGTGTGTGGTCCTTCTGTTTGTACTGTAGATATATGTAGTTTTCTTGCTTCCTTTGGCTTCAGATGACGTAAATCGTTCCATCTTTATTCAATCACATTTACTATTATTTACTATCACATTTACTATATTATTTACTATCACATTCATGTACCACAAGTTGTTTAACCTTTCCCCAATCAATGGGCATTTACTTTTCTCTTCCTTCTGGGTTGAATTCCCCTAGATCTTTTTGTCATCCTTAAGAAGGTAGAAACCAGATGGGATTCTAGTTGTTCTTTCCATAGGATTGCTAAGGCAGCATCTGCACCCATCTTTGAGTGAACTCTGTGATGTTAATGTGATGGGACATTCAGAGAATTCATAGAATCATAAGACATTGAAGCCAAAAAAAAAAGCCTTTAGACATCATTTACTCCCATGTTTCCATTTTATAGGGGAGGAAGTTGAGATAGAAAGTGAGAAGTAACTTGTCTGAGGTATTGATTCAAACATTAGGTCATTTGACTCCCAAACTAGTATTCTTTCTACTACATCACATCCCTCCCACTAGGTTCCCTTGCCAAAGACACAAGAAACTTAGAGCAATAGAAATCAGGGAGAGGCCAACAGGATCCCCTGTTTGTTCTTTTTTAGGGTCTTCTAGTAAGACCTGATATTAGAGGAAATGTCAGCTAAATCTTACCCTTCCTCTAGCCCTGCCCTCAACTCCCTTTCCTTGTGCTCCAAGGTCCCAGTGTTCCTTCAGTCCTATAGGTCCCTGGGTATTTTGCCTGGAGTATCCATCCACCTCCCTTGAAATTTAGAACTCACGACTCTTCTTGGCTATTCTCTCCAATTTTCTCCTCAGAGAATGATTCCATCTTCTCTAACTTAGCATATGAGACAAAAGGGGAAGAAGTTTCAAGGCTTCGGAAAGGTGAGGGCCGGTTTGAGGAATGAAATGGGGGTAGTGGTTGCTTGTCCCGGGCAAAGGGACCAAAATACTCAGCAGCAAAGGTTACCACATTGGAAGGCTGGCGAAGCAACAGGAAGAGTAAGAAGTCAGAGATCAGGGTCTGGGCCTCTGGGTGATGCCGCATATAAGTGGAATGACTAGCCTGCAGTTCTTCCTGGGCAGAGATCATAAGAACAGAGAATTTTAGAGTCTAGGAATCTTTTAGTTCAGCCTCATATTAGAGGTGAGGAAAAGACCCTTACCAGAAACAAAATGATTTGCCAAAGGTTGCTCAGTAAAAGAGGTTAAAGCTAAGATTTGAGGGGCAGCTAGGTAGCACAGTGGATGGAGCACCAGTCCTGAGTCAGGAGGACCTGAGTTCAAATTTGACCTCAGACACTTAATAATTACCTATCTCTGTGACCTTGGGCAAATCACTTATTCCCATTGCCTTGCAAAAAAACAAAAAACAAAAAACAAAATAAAACTAAGATTTAAACTCAAACTCAAATCCAGAGCCAAAGTGAGATGTATCTAGTCCCCTTCTCTGCTAAAAGGAAAAAAAAATGTACCTTTCCTAGTGCCATCTTTTGTGCTCTGGACTGTTGACAATTCTATTCTATCTTCCTCCTCAATTTTAAACTCACTCTTGGGATGAAGATCAAATGTGCTTAGATTCACTGACAATGAGTTGGTGGTCTTGAAAATCACAGCTAGTAGCCCCTAATGCTTTTAGCCTCTCTGGAGGCCTCATCAGGATCTTTCCTCTTGACTGTCTGGCTCTCTTACCTTTCGGTCCCGGAATATGGAAAAGAGCTCAGCATCCTCTTCCCAATCCAGGGGTTTCTTTTCAAATACTGGTTTGGGCTCAAACTCATCTGAGCAGGGAAGGAGGAAGAGATAGAAGTAGAGGTTAAAAACTGGACATTTCCTTTTGGTCTTGCACTAAAAGTTCATATGACCCAATGGGACTCAGAAAGAAGCAAGAATAGGAAATGTAGGAGACTTATTACATAGTAGATGTTGACCTTGATTTCAAAGTCCCTTTGGGTATATTCAGTGTGCCATCCCCAGAGGTGGCAGCAGGCCCAAGATTGTTAGACTTAAAGCTAGAAGGAACCTTAGAGATTATCCAGTAAAAACCCTTTTTATAAATTATAGGATCCTAGATAATAATAATGATGATGATGATGATAATGACTAGTCTTTATATAACGTTGTAAGATTTGCCAATACTATCTAATTTGGTTTTCACAACAACTCCAGTGAATTAAATCCTGTTATCCTCTTTTTACAAATGAGGAAAAGAGAGAGTCAGATTTACCCAGAGTCACACAGTTAGTAAGTGTCTGAGGCTAGATTTGAACTCAGGTCTTCCTCATTCCAGGCCTAATGTGCTGTGCGTTATGGTACCACCTAGCTGGCCATTATTATTTTCCCCATTAGTAAGACTGGATAGTACCACAGGCAGAGCACTGAGCCAGAAGTCAAGGAGATCTGAGTTCAAATCTGCAGACGCTTACTAGCTGTGTGACCCCAGGCAAATCGCTTAACCCTGTTTGCCTCAGTTTCCTCATCTGCAAAATGAGATGAAGAAGGAAATAGCAAACCACTCCAGTATTTTTGTCAAGAAAACCCCCAAATAGGGTCTTCTTGAAGAGTTGAAAACTGATCAAAAGGTGGTTGTTGTTAGGGTCAAATGATATAACATAAAACATTTTGCAAGTCTTACAAAGCTAGATATTATTACTGTTAAGAGATCAAGAAATTGAGGTCCAGGAGAGGAGATACCTGGCCCAAGGTCTCATTAAGCGGCAAAAGCCAGATTTCAAACCTAGGACTCTTCAAAATTTGCTCTTCTTTCCACAATATCCTGATACCTCAGATACCATTCACTTGCAATGGAAATGCTATCCCTTTTGGGAAGGGCCTGGGAGGTTTTCCCCACCTTTCCTTTTCCAAACAAATCCCACCCCTTTAACCGCATCATCCCCTAAATGTGGATGCTATCCAGGATGATCCCAGTTTCAAAAACAAGCAGCTTTGGAGAAGGAATATCCTTTATATCAGTTACGATTATGTACTGATATTTGACTTAGAAAAACTCCAGGCTACTGTTCTCCTGCCTGACTTGGCCCCTACTTACCCTCCTCCCTCATTACAGGCAGCTTAGTGATGATGCAGCAGAAAGGGGATCCCACCTGGATTCTTTTGACCAGGTGCCTAAGGTAGAAGGAAAGCACTGTTTACATGAGGCACTAAAAATGGTGAAGTTTGGAGGGAGAAAATATTCAATTTTTCCCTCCCTTCTCCTGGTCTGGTCATTAAGAATATCTATTCATTACTCACCTTGACCCAGACTATTTGACGGGGTTCTGATCATTCAAACCTCCCACTGACTCTCAAATGAATTTTATCACTATCTATAGTCAACTATCATCTGTATCCGCTTCCCTCTGTATCCACCATGGAAACTAGGTAACAATCCAAGTGGAAAAAGATCTAGGATCTCAGTGGAATGCAAGATCAATATTAATCATCAGTGTGAGAAAGAATTGGTAAGATATGAATGCAGATCAAAATTTACTTTTTTACTTTATCATTCTTGGATTTTGGGTCAGTTTTCTTTTGTAATATGCTAATATGGAAATATTTTGCATGTCTATATATTCACACACACACACACATACACATACACACATGATTTTGGTCAAATTGCTTTCCTTCTCAAGGAAGGGACAGGGGAAAGATGGGGGAAGAATTTGAAACTCAAAATTTTTAAAAATGTTAAACATTTTTAACTGCATGTAATTGAGAAAAAAATAATTAAAAATATTACAATTAATCTTACACTGTATTAAGAGAATGGTCCTGAACAAAGTACGTGTTTCTCTATTCTTCCTCTGCTCAGACTACATATGAAATATTATGTTCAGTTTTGAGCATCAGATTTCAGTAAGGATGTTGGCAAACTTGAATGGGTCCAGAAGGCAATGGGTATGATGAGGGGACTGGAAATAGACCAGGACAATGGATGATCTATTGAAAGAAATACGGATGTTGAAGCCTGAAAAAGAGAAGACTTAGGGGAGTGGCCAATCTGAGGTTGTTTCCCTTTCTGAAAATGAGGTGGTTGGATTTCCTGATCTCTGAGGTCCTTTCTAGCTCTAGCAATGAAATGGGTTTGCTCATTAGAGGTCATTGGAGGTATTCAAGTAAAGACCAAGATAGGACGATCACTTGTCAATGATGTGGGGACCTCTCAGAAATTCTGAGACTCAAGGCAGCTAGGCGGCACAGTGGATAGAGCACCAGTCCTGGAGTCAGGAGTACCTGAGTTCAAATCCGGCCTCAGACACTTAATAATAATCTAGCTGTGTGGCCTTGGGCAAGCCACTCAACCCCATTTGCCTTGCAAAAAAAAACCCAAACCTAAAAAAAATTAAAAAAAAAGAAATTCTGAGACTCAGCCCACCCACCATTCACACCTTCACTCAGTCTTCACCTCCACTCCCTTGCATCCATATTCACCATCACACACTCTCACCCATTATGGGCCATCAGTGATAATCTTCTACTCAGTAAACTTGCTCACCCATCAGGTAACAAATAGTACTGCCATGACAGGGGAATGTCTTCATCAGAATGCATTGTCTGTTCTATCACCAGCGCTTCAGCCTGCTGTGAGCCCACTCGAATGGTTTGGAAGCCCAAGTTTTCCTAAGGGAGGTAGGAATGGAGAGGCAAGGAGGTCATGCATTGGACACTCTTTTTCCCTTCCTCAAGATTCAATTTGACCCTTTTCTCCCCCTTCCTAACCCTCCCTTTCCCCATGTACTCTGATTCAATATGTACCTCAATTCTCACCCCCCCCCATCTGGACCTCTTCTTCTGACCTGAGGAATGCTTCCCCTATGACCACTAGAGGTGACAATGAATGAAGGAGCCAAGGTAGGGTGATCATCTCTTCAGGGCTTTCCCCTCCAGCTTTTTCATTTTTTTTTCTTCATCTGGATTTCTCTTGAATGGTGCCCAGCTCCAATTCCCTGGCCTCTGATCCAATGCACTCTATCCCTTAGCAACTCTCTCCCTCAGGACTACTAGGTATCTTCTGTCCCAACTCACCCCCTCTTCCCTGTCAGATCCTGGCTCATCAGAATCCTTTCCTGCTCTGCCCTTCCCCGAGCTCACTCCCAGGCTACATAGCCCCCTCACATAGGTAGAATGGCAGAGCTTTCCTTCTTCATCAAAGGTCAGGAATTTGGCACTGTTGGGAACATTCTGTCTCCAAGCCATCACCCTTAGCAGGAGCAGGTTGGCAGACTCTGAGATGAACCCATCCATCAAATTCAGGTCAAATGAAATCTTATCTGTCTTCATATCCTGCCCAAGACATTATATGGGTCAGAATTCTACTGACAAGGGGAGAGGAGAAGGGATGGGAATGGGAGTAGCTAAAGACTTTGGGTAGGAGGGCCTAAGATGAGACTTCCTACCCAGTCTATACCCAATCCAGTCATTCAAAAAGAAGTTCAATGATGCCTTTCCTCCAGGTGAGGGTTCCCACTCACCTCTCCTTCCTTGAGAATCCTAGTTATCAGCATGTCTTCCTCCTGCCTCAGTAAGGTAATCTTCTTGTCAATAGGCAGTGGGAGGAACTGCCAAGTTTAAGAGGAATTGGGGGGGGGGGGAGACATAGGAATAAATTGATGAGAAGAGAACAGCAGAGTCTTGGAGTCCCTGAGCTTGAGAGGGTTTCATGATATGGATGATTTCTGGGCCTAGGGTGGGGTTAGGTGAAAGGGAACTTGATCCCACGAATTACAAGGCCATGTGATTGGAAATGAGGGGACCACTGGACAATATTTACCGTCTGACCTTTTGAATCCTTTGTTTATTAGAGTAGTATGCTATTTAGGGGATGGAATTTAAACTGTGGGGAAAAGGAAATTTAAGAAATTAAACGATTCTGAGGCAACTGAGAATATTAATAACAATTCACATTGACATAGCAGGTTAAGTTTTACATTTGCCTTCCTCACAACATCCTGGTGAGGTAGAAAGGACAAAGATCAGCATTTCTATTTTACTGGTTAAGAAAAAGGATGAGAATGAGAGTGACTAAGTAACTTGCCTATGATTACACAGGCAGCAAGTGTTCAAGTCTAGATTTAAACCCGAATCTCCTGACTTCCTATTTGATGTTCCTCAGCTGGTCCCAGGTCTCCAAACTGCCCTCACCTCCCATATCTTCCTACGGTAGGTAGTCTCTGACATTAAGTCTCTCTGTTGTTGAAGGAGGGGAAAGAGATGGGAAGAAAATAGGTCCTGACACCTTAATGAATTCATGATGGTGCTGTTCATACGTTTCCAAATTCCAGGAGACATAGCCTGAAAGACGATCAGAGAGAGAAGACATGCTGTAGAACTCAGTGTTTGGGAGACAGAAGGGTGGGGAGGTTGTGACTCTGAGACTCTATGGACTCTGTGACTCTGTGGTCTGAGGTTTGGGGTCCTAGATGAGTAGAACCAGGTTGAGCTAACCTCCAAGAGACTACTGGAGTGACAGGGGATTGCTTCCATTGTGACTGTTTGGAGATCTAGGAATACTGTTATAAAGCCTAATGATGCAGAGGTTTTGATAGGTTTGGCCTGCCTCACCTCAACACAGTTCCTTACAAAACAATGGGGAGTGAAGAACTGGGGTATGGACAAAGATGGGAATACAAGAATCAGAAGAATACAAGCTGGGAATACAAGAATCAGAAGTCTTACCAGAGATAGAAGTCCCACAAGGAATTTCCTCCAGTTGGCCCCGGCTGGTGGCATGCACTAGGACGCTGAGTGTTATATTCCCATCCAAGCCTTGGTAATAAGCTTGCTTTATGTCCAGGGAATACTCCCCCAGAATCTGGCTATTCTCTGAAATCATGTTCAGAGTCTCAGAGAAATAGAGCAGCTCAACTTCTTCTTTACCTATGGGCAAGAGAGGTAAGGGAGGTGTGGACTGTACAAAGCTCCAGGCTTCAACACCCCTCGTCTGCACCGCACCCCTCTCCCAAACCACATGTTATATAGCCTTCATTTTTGTAGACCATGACAGTGATGCCATCACAAGCAATGTGAATTGGATCTGAGTGCGAGGGTGCTATACTAAGATATCAGCCTCACTTTCTCCTCCAGAGCCATCAGGGTCTGGGTCAGATCCGAATCAGGATGATTGGAGATGTCCCTGGGTAAGGTCACACAGCCAGTAAGTGTCAAGTATCTGAGGCCAGATTCAAACTGGGGTCCTCCTGACTCCAAGGCCAGTGTTCTACCCACTATACCACCTAGCTGCCCTTCCCCCAATCCATGCCATCCCCTCAAAGGCCCAGTAACTTAAAAAATAATTTTATTCCATTCAAAGATACTTTTCAACATCCACTTTTTTTTTAGGTTTTTGCAAGACAATAGGGTTAAGTGACTTGTCCAAGGCCACACAGCTAGGTAATTATTAAGTGTCTGAGACCAGATTTGAACCCAGATACTCCTGACTCCAGGGCCAGTGCTTTATCCACTGCACCACCTAGCCACCCCTCAACATCCACTTTTTGCAAGATTTTGAGTTCCACAGTTTTTTTCTTCCCTCTCTTCCCCACTCCCCTCTCCTTGATAGAGAGCAATCTAATGTTAACCATTTATGTATAATTTATTAAACACATGTTCATATTAAAGATGAATCAGAACAAAAGGGAACAAAAAAAACCATGAGGAGGTTAAAAACCCCCAACATAAAACATAAAACAGTTTAAAAACAATCTGCTTTGGTCTGCATTTAGACACCATAGTTCTTTCTCTGGATGTGGATGATATTTGTCCAGTTAATTTTTTTTCCTTGATGAGGTGATGGGGTTAAGTGACTTGCCCAAAGTTACACAAATAGTATCAAGTGTCTGAGGCTGGATTTGAATTCAAGTCCTCTTGACTTCAGGGCTGGTACTCTATCCATGATGCCATCTAGCTACCCCAAGGCCAGCAACTTTTAAGAGAGCTTCTGCTAGTCTTCACCACTCAAACATCATACACTTGACTAGAAATTCAGAAAAGGAGACTGAGGTCAGGAAAGAGGAGGGAACAGGGATACTTTAGAAATCATTTAATAGGGAAAGGGGTTCTTCATCTGGATAAATTTCAGGGAGTCCATTAAGTTGATGGGTTGGGGAATTACATCTTTGTTTTCACTATCCTTTAATTAAAATTTAGTTTTTACTTCAATTATTTAAAAAGTTTTTCTGAAAAACACTGTACACCCTAACAGCAATATGGGGGTGATGATCAACCTTGATGGACTTGCTCATTCCATCAGTGCAATAACCAGAGACAATTTGGGGCTGCAATGGAGAATACCATTTGTATCCAGAGAAAGAACTGTGGAGTTTGAACAAAGACCAAGGACTATTACCTTTAATTTAGGAAAAAAAAAAACCTGATATCTTATTGTCTGATCTTGCTATCTCTTATATGTTTCTTCCTTAAGAATATGATTCCTCTCTCATCACATTCAATTTGGATCAATGTACAATATGGAAACAATGTAAATAATTGCTTTCTGTGGGGGGTGGGGGAAGGGAAGTTAGATTGGGGGGAAAATTGTAAAACTCAAAATAAATAAAATCTTTATGTAAAAAAGAAACGTTTTTTCCTGAGAAGTGGCCCACAGGCTTCACTATTGACAAAGGGGGTGTGTGTCACACACACACACACAGACACACAGAGACACACACACAGACACACAGAGACACAGACACACAGAGACACAGACACACACACACACACACACACACACACACACACACACACAGAACCTCTACTCCAAGAGAATCCCAGCTGAACAGGATCTGCAAGGCTGAGTCCGACTCCCTATTTCAGATAACGATTACAGATCAATCCCTCACTTTACATATGAGGACCCTGAGAACTGTCCAAGGTCCCACACAGGTAGCTCGCTGGTCTCTGACCCCCCCCCCCAAAGCAGCTGGAGGCCCCTCACATCAACAGAACCAGGCATCAGGAGCAGCTTCGTCTCTCTTCCCTCGCTCCCACCTTCCCCAGGTGGCCCACCCCAGGTCAGGGATGTGCTGAGTCTCACCGATGGTGGCTAGAAATTCCAAGGCCGCAGAATTGGCTTTTGGCAGGGGCGGCGGTGGTTCCTCCTGCACTTGGGGCTCCAGGCTTTTGGCAACTGGGGATACAGTGTAGGCAGACAGGGGTGGAGGTGGGGGAGGGGTGGGAAGGCCTAAAAAGGAGAGGGGATCAGGGGATCCCCTAGCCCCCGCCCCTTCGGCCCCCCAGGATTCTCAAGGTGGGCTTTGGGGGAGATGGGCAAGTCACCCACACCCACAACGCTAACCCCTTACCTTTGGCAGGCATGCTGCTGGCACCCTAGAATGTAGCCACTCGGTCGCCATGGCAGCGGGTAACCCGCTGCCTCTTAAAGGAGCCTTCACCCCATTCCACTCTGCTTTACTAACACACTCACTTTGGAGGGAAGCTTGATGGGTTGGGCTGCTGGTCACCCTGGTCTATACTGGATGGTTGACATACCTGTCCGGAGCTCCCGTGAGTGTGTAGAGGGGATATAAACCAAAACTCATTCAGTAAGTACTTAACATATTTATTAGGTGTCAGAAACTCAAAGAGAAGCAAACCTAGTCCTAGTCCTTCAAAAGCTGACATTTAACTGCTAAGCCCCTAAATTAAATACAAAATAATTCCAAGAGGGAGAGAGCTCCCCTAACAACTAAAGGGAATTACTCAATCAACAAATATTTATGAAGTGAATAGTGCAAGTAGGTAGAGCCCCAGTCCTGAAGTCAGGGGATCTGAGTTCAAATTCGATCTCAGACACTTACTAGTTGTGCGACCTTGGGCAAGTCACTTAACCCTGATTGCCTCACATCCAGGGCTTTCTCCAGTTGTCCTGATTCATATTTGGCCACTGGACTCACATGGTTCTGGAGGAGAAAGTGAGGCTGGTGACTTAGCACCCTCACTCAAATCCAATTCATCAGCCTATCATAGCATCACCAACCTGATGTCATGGTCTTCAAGAGCAAAGGAGAAAAATCATCGCTTTGAGCTACTATATTTGTTAGCCATTGGGAATACAAATACAGAAGAGAAGCCTTTCTCACCCTTGAGGAACTTACAATCTAACAGGGGAGATAACCTGTTTATATAGAGAGGGGTTGTTGTTTGTCCTTCCTTGGAGCAGAGATTGTCAAAGACACAAAATGGCAAGAGATGAAGTGCCAAATTCAGGAAACAGCCAAGTAGGTTAATATGACTGAAATGCAAAGGCCATCATCAAGTGGAGAATGGCTAAATGAGTTGCAGCATATGATTGTGATGGAAATACTATTGTGCCTGTAATAAAAATGGTTTCAGAAAAGCCTGGGAAGACCTATATGAACTGACGTAAAGCAATAAGCAGAACCCGAACATTGTACATAGCAATAATGCTGTAGCAAGGATCAGCTGTGAAAGACTTAGTCACTCTGATCAATACAATGATCCCAGACAATACCAAAGGACCCATGATGAAAAATGTTCTCTGCCTTCAGAGAAATCTAATGAAATATGAGTACAGATAGAGGCATACTATTTTCACTTTATGTTTCTTGCTTTTTTTATTACTTGATTGTTTTTGCAGGATGGCTAGCATGGAAATCTATTTTGCATGACTCCACATATAATAGATATCATATTGCTTGCCTTCTCAAAGGGGGGGAGCAGGGTGTAGAAGGAGAGAGAAAATTTGGAACTCAAAAATGTTTTAAAATGAATGTTAAAATAAATAATTTTAACTTAACAAAGGGAGATGTGTAACAAAACTGAAAAAGTAGGGAGGAACCAGATTAAAGGATTTTAAATGTCAATCTGAAAAGTTTGTATTTGATCTTCAAAGCAAGAAGGTGATTAAGAAAGGGAGTGACAAGATCAGACTTATACTTTAGGAAGAGTATTTTGTTGGTTGTTTGGAAGACAGGTTGGAGAGAATAAAACCAGAAACTAGGGGTTTAATTAAGAATCTTGTACAATAGTACTAGCAAAAGTGATACATATACATATATATACATATACATATACATATACATATACATATACATATACATATACATATACATATACATATACATATACATATATATATATATTATATATATGCTTGAACTAAGGGGATAGCTGTGAAGAAAAGGAAACAGATCTCTTCCAGTTTAGAGAGTCTTGCCCTATTCCTAGTTAGACACAGAATGTCTCTGGATCTCAGTTTCTCTATTCATCAAATAAACTTCTTATTCCATCATTTTATTTCTATGACCAGACCTTCTTTCACATGAAAAGCAGAAGCTGACCGCCCACTAGGGGTCACTGCCCTACTAGCTTCAGAAAAGGTTCCCCCCACCCCCAGTCCCACTCCCCAACCCAAACTTTGGCTGTAAACTACCACTTGGAGGCATTAGTTGACTTTTCTCCCCTCCCCAATATCATCTAAATTCATTTTTATACAAATGTGACATATGCCACATTTCACCTTGCTTCTTTCCCTTATTTCTCCCATCATCTGCCTCACCCAACCCTTGCTCAATCTAAATACCATTACAACATGTGACCCAGAAAATGAAACAAGCACTAATTGGTTAAGTTAATATTCAACAAGGTCAGGGGTCAACAACCCTTTAAAGGAAAAGAGCTGTTCTCCCCTCAATATTCTTGCAATTATATGTATATGTATATGTATATGTATATGTATATGTATATGTATATGTATATGTATATGTATATGTATATGTATATAGATAGATTTGATTAACATTGATTTAAGACAAGATTCATGACAGAAAATGCCAACTACATTCAGAGAAAGAACTATGGGAGCAATTCTATGGCATAGTGGATAGAGCACCAGTCCTGGAGTCAGGAGGACCTGAGTTCAAATTCAGTCTCAGACACTTGATACATATTAATTGTGCAACCTTGGGCAAGTCACTTAACTCACGTTGCCTTACAAAAACAACAAAAAAGAATTTAAAAATCAGAAAAGAAAACTACAGAGTCTGAATGCAGATCAAAGCATACCATTTCCACCATTTTTTTTTGTTTTTGTGGCTTTTCCCTTTTGTTATTTTCTTCTTTCACAACATGACTAATGTGAAACTAATAATTTAACAAACACTGAAACCTCTACAACCAAAGAAACTTGCAAAGATTTGCATTTAAATTCATTAATTTCAAGTGATAAAAATAACATGACAATTTTTTAGCTCCCCATGAGGAGTCTTGATTCATTCTTTTTCACCATTTTTTGTTTATAGTTAATATTTACTTCTTGTCTCTGCCTCCCCTTTTTTGCTTTTGCTTTGCCCATAAGTAGATTTCTATTACATTAATGCACCATATTTTTTTTTAGTGGTTCTGCTGTTGTTGGACATTTAGGTTGTTTCCAGAATTGATGTTTGTGTGTGCATAATTACTTACAATACTGTTTTGAGGTTCTTTGGCCACATAGATCTTTTTTGGATTTGATGACACTTTCAGGATATATTCCTGACAATTTTTAAGGCAAAGAATAGGATGACTTTTTGGGTGATTTTAAAAGTGCACTGTCACATTTTTGTCTAAAAAATTTCTACAAGTTTGTAACTCCACCAGCAATGAATGATTGTGCCGGTTCCTCCAAGTCCCACCAATATTGAGTCATACTTCTGTTATGAATCCTATCTCTATTCCCAAATTTTGGTTCTAACCATAATTCTGTTTCTATTCATGGTTTTAAAAAAAGATTAGATCTTATGTCATCAGGTAGGGAATTCCTAGGGAGGAAATCCCCATCATGAATGCAGATGAATGTCTTTTCTAATACACTAAAATCTGGTGACTTGCCCAAGGTCATAGCTAGCATGCCTCTTTGAACCCAGATCTTCACAACTATGTGGCTGGCTTTTTTCCACGTTTCTCCCATGTCTATTTGGACATAATAAAGTGATCTAGATGTTTGTGGAGGATCCAAGGATGTTCCGTAATTTCCAGTAGTAAAAGAATGAAAACAGTTGCTTTTACATATATGTACCCACACATATATACATATAAAATCTGTATATATGCTTTTACATGTATTCACACATAAACATGTGTATTGTATACATACATATGTATATGTGTCAATATATACATATATATCATATATATTTCCAATAGGTACCAGAGATATTTTGCACTAAGAACTCTATTGGTCTTCAGAAGTGTAAACTCATCATTATGGTCATACTTCAGTTCTTCACTGGAAATGTGATCCCTGTCCACATTTCTCCTCAGACATCTCATTTCTAAATTGGCTGCACTCATTTTGGACATCTTGGAGTTTATCATGAGCCTTCCCTGGGTCCCTTCCCTCCTCCCCACTTTCAGCTTTTTTTGTGTGTCTCCCTCCACTAGGGCAGTTAGGTGGTGAAATGGATAGAGCACCAGGTCTGGAGTTAGAATAGACCTGAGTTCAAATTCAGTCAGACACTTCCTAGCTGTGTGACCCTAAACTAGTCACTTAGCACTGGTTGCCTCAATATCCTCATCTGAAAAATAAGTTGGAGATGGGGTGGCTAGGTAGTACAGTGGATGGAGCACCATCCCTGGAATCAGGAGTACCTGGGTTCAAATCTACCTCAGACACTTAATAATTGTCTCACTGTGTGATCTTGGGCAAGTCACTTAACCCCGTTGCCTTGCAAAAAAAAAATAAGCTAGACAGGAAAATGGCAAACCACTCCAGTTTTGGCAAGAATACCCAAAATGGGGTCACAAAACATCAGAAATGATTAAAAAACAGCAACTTACTCCACCAAATTTTAAGTTCCCCAAGAACAGTGTCTGTCTTTTTCATATTTATATCCAGCATTTAGGACAGTCTGGTGTATATACTAGCTGCTTAATAAAGATCATTGACAATAGCCATCTTTACATAACTGTCACAGGCGGTCCATGCAACAAGTTCATAGCTTTCTATGGGTGTTGCGGGTGGTTTATTATAGAGGTTTAAAGGAATTTTGAAAAATAAAGAACAGCTATTAATGCGAAAAAATAGAGAGAGACCTTTATTAGGGATACATTAACTCACAAGGGAAGGCTTGTGGCTTAACATAATACAGGTGGGGAAATAAGGGAACACCAGACACAAGGATACAATTGGATCACAGTCACTTGTGGGGCAAAGAAACAACTGGCACCAGTGGGGATACAAGGTCTGGTACAATGATCATTAGGTTGTGGCAAGAAAAGGGATTCAGAATGAGGCACCTTCCTGACTGATGTTATTCCTTTTGTACTGGTCAAACCCAGGTCATCTTATACAACAGGGTTGCTCTGGAGGGGGAAGAGAGACAAGCTCCTTAGCAGAAATGTCTGTTTGGCTTCCCCTCTCAGGCTGGTGAGCCTCAATTGGTTAAAAAGTTGTGTTCATATCAAAGAAAAAATCAGCTATTCAGGAGGCTATAGAGAAGGGACAGGCAAGTATACTAAGAAGAAAGATCTTCCTTTCTATAGAAGACAGGCTGTCTTAAGGAGCAGAGGTTTATCTGGACTTTCACATTGGTCCATGTGAACCATTGGTCTTAAACAACAATGACATATTATTCTGGAGGTTTAGATAAAAGTGGCTGACAAAAAAAAAAAGCAGCTATCCTAAAATTTAAAAGCTAGCCTGCTCAGAAAAAACAGAAATTTGCCATGATGTTTTCACTCCATTCAAGTCAAAATTATTATACTTCAAGCTTGCCTTGTTACGGCTATAATCTTACTTAAACAAATGGGAGTTCATCATTAAATCTCTCAAAAAAAAAAAACCCAAAACCAAACCAAACCAGTAACCAGTCAATATTTATAAAGAAGAAAAATAGAACTAGTTGGAGAACAGGCCTCCAAGTCAGGAAGACCTGGATTCATGTTCTGCTTCCAACATTGGCTAGATGCCCCAGCCCAACTCTTTAGACTATTCTCATGGGAAGTGGAAATCTGCTTTGGGAAAGGGAGTGTCCTCTTAGGCACTCATTAGCAATGAAATTAAAAAGAGATAATGATAAGGAAGGGTTGAAGGAGTCCAATATTTCATTTTCAGTCAGAAGGGTTATTTCATATTCCAGAGATTTTTCCATTTCCATTAAAGTTAAAAGGAAATAGACTGAGAGCACAGGTTGAGAGGAAGATTTTATGTGAAACAGAGATGAAGATGCCTCATGAGTATGAAGCAGGAGATAATGGAACAGGAAGCTCTGGGGTCTCTCTGAAGGAGAGGCCACCAGTTCAGACAGAGGCAAAGTGGTTAGTCTGTAAGACCCCTCCAGGCTCCTGATGTTGAAATGTATGATATTAAATTATGCAAAACCTCTCTTGGGGTTAATCAAGCAAGGTGATCTTCTAAAGCAATCTTTTCTTTATAAGTTGGGGTGGGGAGGATGAAGCATTGAAGTACACTCAAGGGAAGAGGAGCACCTGAAAAGAAGGAAAAGGGATGACTCCCTCGCCTCTTTTGTTTTCTTTTGGTCCTTAGGGCTGACTACAAATAGGAACCCTTTGGGAGGGGTTGACAGCAGGGGAACCAGTGGACAAAGGAATTTTGCTTTTGAAGGAAGGAGGTTGTTCAGGGACAACCAAAGCTGAACCCCACTACCCTTTTCAAAAGAAGCCCAACAGTAGATGATCCTCTTGAAAGACTTTACTTAGAAGGAAGGTGCAAAAGGAAAGATTAGAGAAGACTAGATCTAAGTCCCAGTGGCTCTCATTTCATCGGACCCTCCTTCCACCTACCTCCTCTGGCACTGAATTCTACTTGGAGTCTTCAGGGGAGGGAAAGGAGCACTGGGAAACCAGGATTTGAATGAATGGAGACTTGGAGGGGAAGGTCAGGGGGTAGGGGAGCAGAGATGGCTCAGGATAGGCTGGCCCAGAAGACCTCAACTGTCCAGTTACCTCAGAGGCTCCCAATCCACCTTCACGGAAACCCCAGGACCAAGGAAGGGGGAGCGGTAGATGCTGGGGGGAATACTCTTTATTTCTTTTCTCTCTTCTTTCCCTGCCCACAAACTCCATTATTTGTGGTCAGCACCCTTTCCCTAGAGACTTCACTTTCCATCCACACCCTCCTTTTAAAGTCTACTATGAAATTAATACCTTTTTCTGCTCCCTCCTCGGTCAGAGTGAGGGGAAGGGAGGCAATACCAGGGAGGGCAAATGTGCTAATGGTAGGGAAGGAAGGGAGTGGTGAATTAAAAGGGACCCTAGCAAACAGGGGTATCATTTGCCCTTGTGCTGATCCTTGCGCTTCCGAAGTTCCTCCAGCAGACGAGCTCTGGAGGGGCTAGCGTCCCCACCAGAGCCAGGCAGTGGTCCCAGGGCCTCCTGAAGAGCAAGGCAGTGGGTCCTCAGGAATGGATTGTATGTCTTCTCCTCTCCAATGGTCGATGGGCACTGTGGGAAGTGAGGAAACAGAAAGTATGCTTTCTAAGAAAGAAACTCAGGCTTGGATTGGGGAACCCAGGATTCCCCAATGTAATAATAATAATAATTATTATTATTATTATTATTATTACACTCATTCTTATGCCAAATTATCAAATGTCATACTGAACAAGAATTATTTCTATAACATATACAGGTCATCCAATTTTTTCTTAAAGATCTCTAAAAGGGGGCAGCTAGTGGCGCAGTGGATAGAGCACCAGCCCTGGAGTCAAGAATACCTGAGTTCAAATCCATTCTCAGACACTTAATAATTACCTAGCTGTGTGGCCTTGGGCCCCACTGCCTTGCAAAAAAAAAGATCTCTAAAAGGGGACTACCTATGACCTTTGGGGACACTCCACTCTTTTTCTGAATTACTCATATTGTTAAGTTTTTCATAATATAAGGCCTCATTGCAGTTTCCACCTATTTTCATTTTTGCTTTCTCAGACCAAAGCACATCCAGTCTAAACCCTCTCCTACCTGAAAGCTCTTTAAATACCCAGAAACAGAAATTGTATTCCCCCTGGTATTTTTCTCCTCCTTGCCTCTATCTTATTTGTCTTTCTCCTACGTTAAGCATCCTTCAGCTTATCCTCACTAGCCTGGTTGCCATTTTCAATATCCTTCCTGAAATGTTGTGCCACAATACTCTAGATGTTCTCTGATGAGGAGAGGATAGAGCAGGAACTATTACCTGTTTTCTCAGTTGCCATATTGAATCATTTAGATTATTGTGTACTACAACTAAAAAGTTTTTTCAAACAAATTATGGTTATATAACCACACCTACCTTATCTTGTATTTGTAACATTGACTTCTTGGACTCAAGACATTTATCTCTCCTACATTCCATTTGATTACGTTTGACCCATTATTTCAGCTTGTTGAACTTTTTCTTGAATTCTGACTCTCTCATCCAGTGCATTAGTGTTCCCACCCAGTTTGTATCATCTGAATATTTATACTGTCTTATAAATCACAGTAGCTGTGTGACCTTGGCAAGTCACTTAACCCCATTGCCTTGCCAAAAAAAAAGTCAAAAAAGGAAATGAAGTCTATCCTGACCTTTTCTGGATCATAGTAATGACCAATTTCTTTTCTAGATGATCTATAATCATTCCTTTAATGATGTGCTCTTGAGTTTTTCCAGGAATCAAAATTCCAGCTCACCATTTATAGTTGCTAGATTTTATTTCTTTTTAGGAAAATCAAGACATTTTCTGTTCTCCAATCCTGAATTTGTTCTCCTGTTTTCCTTTCCTTTTCTTTTCTATTTTTGATGGGAAATGGGGTTAAGTGACTTGCTCAAAGTCACATAGCTAGTAAGTATTAAGTGTCTGAAGCCAAATTTGAACTCAGATCCTCCTGACTCTAGGGTCAGTGCTCTATCCACTGTGCCCCCAGTTTTCCTGCTTTTCAAGATTTTTCAGACTTTACTGCAAAGGTTCCAAAATCATACCAGCCAGTTGTCTTAAAACTCATAGAATGTGGGTAAAATGAGGCTAGTTAATGAATTCAAAAGATGGCTAGGTGTTCTCTTTCTATCATCCTAAAAGGACATATGTGGGCTCACCAGAGATATCAAAACTATTGGAAAGAATATAGCATGATACAAATTTATTTTGGGAGGGGCAAAAAAAATAACTTTTACTACTTGCTAACTATATGAACTTGGGTAAGTTTCTTCAATTCTGTAAAATGAGGATGATGATGAAAATGTCTTTAACTCCCTTACACAATTGTGAAAGACAAATGGAAATACTCCAAACACTCCCTACTTTGAATTAAATTTACCTGTTTCCATGACTATAGACTAATATAGTTATGTATCATTTTTATTCTTATAAGCCCAGTGTCTGGCTATTAATGGCTTAATAAATATCTGTTGAATTGAATTAATTACATGAAGTCTCACAGATTTTAGTAACTAGCTGAGCTAGGATTTGAACTCAAATCTTTTAATGCTAAGTTTGGTGTGCTTTCTAGAGTGATAAACAGGTAATTTGGATAGCCAGAGTGGAGAGGTGAGCTTGTTAATTTTTCTTTTTTCATTTTTCTTTTTTCATTAGAGAGTTGACCTGGCAGATTGGATAAAGGACTGGACTTGAGCACTAGAAGACCTAACTCTGTCATTGACCTTATGCATAGTCATTTTCCCTTCTGGTGTATGGTCAACATCAGTAAAATGAGGATAATACTTTATTGTCTGTGAAAAAGAAATAAAACTTACTCTATCTCACCCTCTGGAAAATTGTAGGGAAGTGACCTAAATATTTCAAAGGACTGAAAAGGTGAATTATTACAAATACTGTTACTATTTTGCTTCCTGGGGGTTGCCCCATGCCTTGCTCCCTCACCGTGCTTCTGTATTCAAGGCGTTGCTGCTGAACCCATTGCATTTTCTTCTCTCGTGCCATATTTTCTGGTTCCACTATACCTGCAAAGCTGAGATTCTCCTCTGCATACTCATGACCTGGATAATATAGGGGAGAAAGAAGGATGGATATCACCTGATAAGAAAAAGGCACCAACCCTCCCCTTCCCTCAGAAGTCCATGACTGGGGGGATCAAAGTGAGAACATCAGGTATAGAGTTACAGGAAACCTCTCCAGAGCAGATCTTAAAATCCAGTTCTACAAACAGAGAATCCACTCTTTAATATGTATTAGAGAGAATCAAAAAATTGCACCTCACACTGTTTTCCCTCTGACCAGTCAGAGTCTCTGTCTTCAGTTGAGCTATGATTATTAGGTGGTCACTACCCCACCCTGAGTCACACCTTGACCTGGATTCCTGTCAACCAGAAGCCAGTTCTGAATGTTCCTCCCTCCCATCACAACCAAGTTGGGTAATCTCTTCTGGATATATTCCAGCAGCATGTTTGAGCTTCTCCCTGTTGTTGCTATTGGTGCTAGTCAGCTAGGTGGGATGTGTTAGAATACTGGAAGAAGGGGGAGGATATGATCCTAATTACTTAGAAAGGGGCAAGTTGGGGGGAGCTATGATTTTTTTAAGATTTTAAATCCACTTTTATTATATCAATGTGACATTACAATTGATAACAGACTACCTTTACTTTGTATGTTAATTTTGGAATAATCCAGAATGGTGTCAGCTCTAATAGCTTTGAGGAAAAGGAATTTCTCCTTTATTGGCTTCTCCAAACTTTCGAGATGACTCTGCCAACAGGGGACAGGTTCCATTTGCTTCCAATCTGTGTCACTGCATATGCCCAAATGGCAAGACAGAAAGTAGCTCCACTTAGCAATATTGGGGTGCCATACTTTTAATGAAAATTAGGCAGCCTGTCCTGGTGGTTCTGCCTTTCAACAGTTTGCTGAAAGCTCAGAACTGAAAAGTGACTCAAAGCCCTCCAAAACAGAGGGAACATTGCTAAAAGAGCAAGAAGAAACCACAAGGGACTCAGGGTTTCAACAGCGTGCCAAGCACCTTGCTTCTTCCTTGCAAGAAGTCAAAAGAAAAGCAGGAGCTATGATTTTTAAAAACCTAGCAGATCCAGCTGATTCGGCTAACAAACCCAGGCTACAACCTCTTTCAGAGTTGGGTCTTGTTTTTCTCTCTGGGCCTATTTGTATTCAGTATCTGATCAAGACAATTTTTCTAATTCAGGGGCAGGTTTCCTTGCCCCCAGGTTGGAAGTGGAGGGAGAAGTAGTAGAGACAGGGAAATAGCAATGATTGCCTTACCAGGCCAAAGCAAGGTATCATCTCCCAGGCCCATGATGAGGTCCAGTGAATGCAGCATAGTTGCAGGTGACCCTTCAAATATTCTTCCTAGGGGAAAGAGAGGAAAATGAGGCTGGCTATATGATGAGGAATGGAGCAGGCTAAACCGAAGGGGTTTTTGGTTCTTGTCTTCTACCTGATCCTCCGTATTTTCCTAGTCCTCCTCCCCTACTTCTACAATTTCATGGAGCTGGGAAGCCAGGACTTCTGGAATTTTCCTTCCCCATCTGTGCCTTGATTTTCTTTTTCATTTTGTTTTGTTTCTGTGAGGCAATGGAGTTAAGTGGCTTGCCCAAGAGAAGTATCAAGTTTTTGAGACTGGATTTAAACTCAAATCCTCCTGACTCTAGGGCCAGCCCTCTATCCACTCTGCTGAGTCACCTAGTTGCCCCCCTGGGCCTTGATTTTCTTTAATGACTAGCAGGGGAAACCAGTTGAATTTTTAGGCCTACATTATATGCTGGACTTGTAGTCCTTTCACATTAATTGGACAGAAGGATTCTTTGAGCTAATCGTTAACCTTTACTCTTCACTCTGGTATTTTGGCCCTGTTTCTTCTTCCTAATATAGGAGCCTCTCTTCCCCTATACTGTCTAGGAGTCTCTCGCCCTTCACCAGCATCCCCTCCCTCACACCTATGCACTCACCACAGCCAGAGAGGAAAAGAACATCCCCGGAAAAAAGGCAGGAGGGGCCCTTGTAGGGTTCTCCATCCAGCACATAGATCATGTGGCCCCGGGTATGACCAGGAGTGGCCAGAGCCTGGAACTGAAGCCTCCCCACACTCACCATATCCCGGTGACAGAGGGGACTGTAGTAGGGAGAACAGAGAAGAAAACACATTAGCATGCACTTGAACTTCCTCCACTCTCATGGCTGCTCAACAATTGGGCAAAATTAGATCCTGGAGAGGGGTTCCTAGATTAAAGACAGATTATTTCACCCAGGTTTCCAAAGTCTCTAACCTAGAACCTCTAGCTCTTGTTTCAGAAGTCCTGGGGAAGGACTGATGAGAGGGGGAGGAAAAAGAAATGGTATTTAATCTTAGGACACAGAGGTGATCTGGATGTTGGGACCTACCTATCAAAGGTTCAGTTGGTGAAAAGACTGGGAAGGGGATAGAAGGAGAAGGCAGGGAAAAGATACCAGACAAAGTCCCTTTTCTGCTTAACATGAGTACCTGTGGGGCTATAGAAGCCTACTTGGGTGAGAAAAGCAGCAGATAGGAGAAAGGGTCAAGAGGAAAACCAGGAAATGGAAATGCCCAGGAAAAGGTAAAAGATTGGAGTGGACTGTGTCTCTAAGGAGAAGCTGGGACTACAATCTTTTGAAGTCTTCACCTGAGAAAAGTTCTTTTAAGAATGTTGAAGAGTAGCTTGGGAGGTTACTTACTGTGTAAGGTGAGCAATACCATCCTGAGGGTTCCCGTAGACTCGGCATCCTCTGTTATGTCGCCTCAATTCCCTGTTGCCCCCACTGTGATCCCTATGATGCAAGACAATGACAAAAATCATAACTGTTTATGTGTGGATTGTATTTTACAATGTTCAAAGGATTTCCATAGGAATTGATCCTTGCAACCAGTTTTTGAGATAAGCAAAAGTTTTACATTTTAAACAGATTCAAGATTTAAGAAAGAAAAATAGCTCCAACTCCTAAGAATCTTTTTTTTCTTTTGGTCCAGACTTATGAACCTGTAATTTCATCAGCATGGAACCTACCTCTCACAATAAAAATCAGGACTCATCTGTATTTTTTTTAGCCTTTTTTTTGCAAGGCAACAGGGTTAAGTGGCTTGCCCAAGGCCACACAACTAGGTAATTATTAAGTGTCTAAGGTGGGATTTGACTCCAGGGCCGGTGCTCTATCCATGGTGTCACCTAGTCACCCCTTCATCTGTATTTTTATAGCCTTCAATTAGGAATTCTTAATCTGGGACCTAGAAATTTGTTTTTGTTTTTTTATTTTAATATTTGGATCACTCTATTTCTAGATGATTTGGTAACCTTCGTAATCTTAATATATTTTATTTTATACATTTAAAAAAACTGAGAAGAGATGTATATAAGTTTCACTTCCAACAGGATCCATGACACAGAAGAAAGCTTAAGAAGTCCTGCATTTGAGAGTTGCTTGGGACCATAAGGGATTTGACCAGGATAACACAGCTAATATGCCTCTGGAGCCAGACTTGAACACAGGTTTCCTGACTCCATTCACTACCCACATGTTGCCTCTCTACAGGAAATATACCTGCTTAGAATTGATTGATATCAAACAAAGGGCAAGGATATTGTGAGTCTTGGCTATGGACTCGGATCCATTTTGTCTTGGTTCAGGATCATGCCACAGCCCAAACAGGTTCCCCTCAGGTTTGGGTTAGCTCAGCTAGGACTGCCCTCTGAACTGAGTGACTTCTGACCTTTGGGATAAGGTCTGTTTTACATTCAGAAAGAAGCTATTGGCACTAAGTACTTTACAAATACATCACAGGACCCTCAGAATACAACAACCAGGCCTGGAGATTACTCTGGCCAGAGATATCAGAAAACGCTCTGAAGGTCCAGAACGCTGAATCTCAAGGTTTCAAAGGGATTCTAACCCTAGCAGGGGAAGGTCAGCATAGGAACACAAGGGATGTGATTACCACACCCAAAAGTGAAACAGGGGATGGAGCCTGGCCCTGATGGGATGTTCCAGGTCAGGAACTAAAGCTAGAGAAATAAGTAGTAAATCAAAGCATGGTCTTCTGGCTCCCAAACTAGGTGTTTTTGCATTTCCCCAGTCTGCCTTATGTGATGAAGGCAAACCCTTCTCAACCTATAGACTCCTCTCTCACTGTCCATCCCAATGGGCTCCCTTTCCCTTGTCCAGCTAGGTGAGGCAATGGAAACAGATTTAAAGTCAGGAAGACTTGAGTTTAAATATTTGCCTCAAACAATTATTATCTGGGTGATCTTAGGCAAGTCAAAATGTCATCAATTTCCATTTTCCTTTTCTGTAAAATGGAGATAAAAATAATACTAACCTCCCAGGACTGATATTATTTTGTAATATGTTTTGCAAACCTTTAAGCACGATATGAGTGCTTATTTATTATTATCCTAATTATTATAATATTATTTGAAGTATGACCTAAAAGAAAGACAAATTGTTCCATGCCTTCCCCATCCAGTCTGATTTCTTTCTCCATCACACTGTAATTTCCAGTCTTTCTGGATCAATTTTGTGTGGGTAGTTCACCATTAGCATTTCACCTAGTAGCCTACAGGTAGAAGTACACAAGTGAAGACAAGGCTTGCCTAGGGAGGGAAGGATAGAATGTTTGAAAGGGAGGTATTCAGAACTTTCTCCCCAATCTCTGACAAGGACTTCCTGTGTCAGTGCCCTTACCAGTGTTTGTGGGTACAGAGAATGGCAACCAAGGAGACCCCTTCCTTTTCAATGCAGGCCTGAGGGAGAGAAACAGAGAGATAGAGAAGTGAGGAATAGGAAAAAAAAGACAAGGAGGAATAAGGGGAAAAACTAAACAGAGGCAGAAGACAGAGAAATTCAACTCTTTACTATTATGTGTACTTTGTAGGTAAGGAAGTGGAGAGGTCTTGGAGCAATTATAGATAGTCCCATCCCTTATCTTCCTTATTGTTTCATCTCCTTTCATTGTCCCATCCCTGACTGGAGCTATTTGCTATTCTCTTCATAATGCCCATCAACAGCAGAATCACCAAGAGATATAATAACAGATAATGTTCTTATGATCTCTTGCCTTGGAGAGACAAGGATGTGTGGTAGGTGTGGGTGATGAAGGAAGGGAAGGGTTAGTGTTAGAAGAAGGATGAAAGGGCTACTAACATCTTGGGTAGGGTTGGGCACTAGAATCCAAGGCAATGGGTAGAATACAGATGATCAAATTCCTCATCCTCATCTTCTCAATCTTTCTTCCGGCGGGGGGTGGGGAATGGCAACTAAAAGAATTGCTGGGTGCTGCATGTAAATTAAAATGTTGGCCAAATTCAATAGGGACGTGTGTCTCTGGACCCATACATTCCTAACTTCTCACCTGTACAGCCCTTGGATCCGAAGGGTCTACAGCTACAGCTAGCTTGGACTGCATGTCAATGATGAGGTAGCTATAGTTGTCAAGAAGAACTGGAATGGGCAGTACTTTCACTCCTGGAGGGGCAAAAAGACAGTGATGAGACTCAGCAGAAGGAGGAGACTTCCACTGAAGGCAACGTCTGCAAAGACTATAGATGGACGATGCACTAAGGGCTTCATTTTTGTACTGCACATAAGTAAGACTTAATCAAATGGAATACGATTTATACACAGAGGGATGCAGGGATAGGGGTGAGGGGGGAAGAGATCAGAGTCAAGTTCAAAGCTGGATCTGGCTTACCATTAAAGATCCGGGGCTGTACAGCAGAGTGACCATCTGGATAACGATGTCGTGCCCTCTGAAGCTGTTTTCGATACAGGAGATAACCCAGCCAGGTGCGTGCATACAGGTTATACCTGAAGAATTAGGACAAATAAAACAATTTGTCTTCTTCCTCACTGTTTCCCACACCAACTCTTTGTCTTAGGCAAGTCAATCTTTTTCTTGTCCTGTCCCACATAAATGATCCCCAGCCTCTTTTTTCCCCACCACAGTTTCTTACAATTCTACCTTCTAGGTCCTCCCAGAAAATTCTAGTCTCAGACCTTTGCATGGTCTGGCCTTTAGATTATTTTTTATTTTTTATTTTAATAAACTTGGAAAACATCTACAAACTTGAACATTTCCATTTCCAAAGAACAGGAAAAGTGCACATGAAATCAGGACATTCTATTTATAAATATATATATATATATATATTAAAGCATATTCCGAATTCAATACAGTTTCAAATGCTATATTATTGAATATAACACAATTCTTTGTGTCCCCTTCTGATCTTTTCTAAAATTTAAAAAAATGTTGCATTGATGCTATATCATCATCACTATCTTCTATTTCTTCTCTCCTCCTTTTCTTCTTTCAACTTCTCTTCCTATTCTTTCAAAAATTTGGCAACATTATCACTATTTTCCTTTCCCCCAACCCCTGATTGGCTTAGGGATCTAAGATGACCTCAGGTCATTAATTTAGGTTTCTTGTCACCAGAGTAGAATAACCTTCAAAACATTCAGAAACTCCTTTCTGAATTTGGCTTCAGACCAGCAAACCAAAAACATGATCAACACTAAGAAATTATACTCAACTGAATCAACATTGTATTCTCAAAAAAACATCCCTTTCCTAAAGCTCTGAATGTTCTTCCCTGCTGTGGCTAAGTAAACCTCCTTTTGTTAACTATTAGATGAACCATGAGCATCTTATTTTGTTCTAATCTCAAACCTGAGCTACCAGCTAGCCTAAACTAGGTCTGGTCAATTGTCAAGTCTTTTCAGTTTTCTTTTTCTGAATCTGTCCTTTTCATCCTTTCCCACTGAATAATAATAATAATAATAATAATAATAATAATAATAATAATAATAATAATAATATTCATTACCCATGGTTTGTTTTGACATTCCCCAAGTGATAGGCACCCATTTGGATTCAAGTTTTAGACACAAGTGTTTTCAACATTCCTACACATGTGGTTCTTTTCCCTCTCTCCTTCAGGAAAGTCTGTCATTTGTACTTCTGTAAACCTCATGTATGAAGTTTTCCCTCTCTCCTTGATCTCCTCGAGGAGAGCCTGTCATTTGTACTTCTGTAAATCTCATGTATGAGGTCTTCATTAAGTTAGGGAATCTCAAACGTCCTCTCTAACTTTGGCATTTAAAGTTCTCTATTTCACTTTCAAATTTACATCATTCATTACTGTCACAAAGGAAAGACTTGGGGTAAGGGATTGAGTCTTATTCTTTTCCCCATCACAACTGGCATAGCCCCTTATACATAACTGGTGGTCAACAATCATTCATTAAAAGGCAAATTTTTAGTTCTGGATTCCACTGATAACAGGGAAGAGACCACAGAGAACAAGAGCCAAAAGGAAGAGTTAAGATGTATGGGGAATAGAATTACAGGGAAAAGGGAAGGAGTATGGAGATTCCATCTGGAGAAGCCAACAACAGGTTAAACATGAGGGAGGAGCTATTATTATCTCTTTTTTTGCAGATGAGGAAAATGAGGTAGATAGATGTTAATGACTTGCTGGGGATCACACAGCCCAGTAAACTTGAGTTTAGACTCAAGTCTTCCTGACTCCAGGTCAAGTATATAAAATGGACTTATGTGGTAAAGCTGGAAGAGAAGGGATCATGAGTTAATGGTAATAGGACAGAGGAACTCAAAAGTATGGAATAGTTAAGTATAGCTTTGTTTATTATCTAACACAGGAAGCACACTCTGCTCCTTCCTTCCCCTCTCTCCATATGGTCCTCTTAAAGTTGAAATCACAGTAGATCAGAGTCAAAGGATCTCATGTCTTCTGTTGGTTCTCTATTTCACTGTTTCATACCTCCTTTGTTGGAAAGTTCTTCTTTAAAAGACCTCTGAGAACAAAAATATTCATAACAGCTCTTTTGGAAGAGTCATAAAATTGTAAACTAAGAGGGTTCCCATCAATTGGGGAATGGCTGAACAAATCAATGTACATGAATGTGATGGAATATCAATGTTATGTAAGAAATGAAGAAAAAAATAATTTCAGAGAAACCTTGAGAAAATTGTAAGAACTGATTCAGAGTAAAGTTAGCAGAACCAGGAGAAAAGTTTTATATTAACACTGTAATAATGAACAGTTTTGAAAGACTTAAATATGGGGATCAATCCAATGAGCAACAATGATTCTGAAGACAAAGGATGAGGCATTCTACCCACCTCTTCCTGACAAAGAAGCGTGGGCAAAATGGGAATTAGTTTTGCTTAACTATGTTTATTTGTTGCCTGAGGTTTCTCTTTTTCTCTCTTTTTTCTTCCTTCTTTGCTTTCTTTTTTATTTCTTTGCTTCTTTATTTGTTTCTTCCTTTATCTTTCTCTCTGTGTGTCTCTCTCAGGGGGAGAGAGAAAAAAATAGATGTCTAATAATTGAAAAAATATTTTGTTAAAAGAATTCCTAACCACTTCACTTCCTCCTGTCATTTCACTGAATCATGGTTTTAGGGTTACATGGGATCTTAGAGGTTCAATCTGTTTACTTTACAAATGAGGAAAGTGAGGTCCAGAACTGATTTATCCTGAAAGTGGCAAAGTTTGGATGTGATCCCAGGTCCTTTGATTCTACTACAGAACACTGCCCTCTTATTCATTCTCTTTCCCCCCTATATTTCCTATGTAAAGATGAAATGTGTGTATATATATATATACATATATATATATATATATATATATATATATAAACCCCTATAGATATCCTACAATACCAGTACAATAATTAACCTCGATATGATAAATCACACCCCTTTTCTTTATTTTTCCAAACTCAATCAATGTGTATTCTTTCCTCATCTTCTTACAGCTCTATAATCTTTATTGTTCCCCAAAATTCCTGCTCAGCTGATTTAAACTTTAACTTTTTAGATGAGAAAACTGACTCTCCACTGTTGACAGAGGTTGGATGGAACCCAAGTGTCCTAACTGCTATCCCACTGTTCTTTCCATTATTCCTCTCTACCCAAGTATGACTAATCTGGGTGGTTGGCTAATCAGGTCAGAGATTCTGGTGACTGGATAGGGCCTTGCACTGTCCCTTTTCCTCTTTCCTGGAAACTTCCCCCACCCTTAAGATCACAACTTAATTCCTATATCAAGGGAAGCCAGACACCAAGGATTCCTGGATGGTCCACTTCTCTTTTTTAAGGGGTTAGGGAAGTAGAGAAATGAGTAAGGGGAGAGTAAAGCAAAGAATATCTCTGAAAGAGGAAGCTGAAAATAAGGACAGTCTTAGCTTCAGGGAGCAACTGAGCAGGAATGAAGCAATTTGAGCTCCCCACTCTCCACATTCTAAGATTGCACTGAGGCACTGCTGTCCCAAACAATGGGTCTTTGATTCCTCTCTCCTACCACTAGACACCAGATGCCTGGGGTTTCCGCCCTAAGGAGGGGAGAAGCTAGATGCCTGCATCTTAGGGATGTTCACTTCTCTCTGGTCTCAGTTTATCTCTGTCCTCAGTTTGCCTCTTGATAAAAATAAATGGGCTTCCCTATCTCTGAAAGAAGCTTAAAGCCAGGGATATTGAATGATTCACCGAATGACAACGCATCAGATATAAGGGTGAAAGTTATAATCTGGTGTTTCATTACATGATCCTTGAACTGAAGGGCAGACATGGGATCCCAGAAACTTAGGTTCTGTGCCTTGTCTGTGACCAAATTTATTCATTTGACATTTTTTTGATGGAGGGGAGAAAGTGTGGCTCAGATAAGATTTTTTTTTTTTTAGCAAAAGAAAGAATTTTTCCTAATTATTCAGGAACTAGTCACTCAGCCAGTCAACAAGCTTACTGTGGGTCAGTCACTGAGTTGAGTGGAGCAAAGATGCAGTCCTTGTTCACTTTCTAAAGATGTATTGTGTGTGTGTGTGTGTGTGTGTGTGTGTGTGTGTGTAGGGGGAACAGCAGGCAAGCAATCAGAGGTTAGCTAGGTTTACCTCAGATATTTACTGGACAAGTGACCCTGGACAAGTCATTAAACTGCCTCAATTTCCTTCTTTGTAAAACTAGGAAAATAATAATAAAAATAATATAATAATATTAAATAATATAAATAAAATAATAATAATCTGCCTCCAAGAATTGTTGGGAGAAAAAATATGAGATAGCCTTTGCCTCATTTTCCTCATCTATAAATGAGGAAAATGCCTCCACCTCCCAAAGGTGTTATGAGGATAAAGTTGAGACAATACTTGTAAAACATTAGCACAATGGTTGGCCCATGTTTGTTAAAATTAAAATTTTAAATTTAAACTATGGATATACAAGATAAATCCAGAGTAATCTTATCAGGAAGGCACCAGAAAGACCCAACCTGAAATATAAACATATGGCCATTTGACCAAGCTCTGAACAATGGTTGGGTTCATCTGCCTCTGTGAAAGCATACTCTCTCTCTTTTATGAACCAGCTAAAATTGAAGCTAAGAGCCAATGTCAAGTGGTGCATGTGGAGAGTCCAATTTAAGTTGAACTTTGACTGAATACACTCCTCCTACTCAAGTTCATTTCATGACCTTCAACAGCCACTTAGTAAGTATACCTCAGAGGAAGAGAAAAGCAGCTCCCATAGGGTAGATAGTTGTTACAAAGTCAGGATGAAGTCGGGGGCTTAAGTCTCACTTTGGATATGGGGTGACTGGCCAATCCTAGGTAAGTACCTTTTAGTGACCCAGGTAACTCTCTAACAGTGTTAAATTGCAGAAAATTTATCTACTCAAATTGTTAGGAGTTTCTTCACTGAAAACTTTCTGGATCTTTCAGGCATCCAATTTGAGGCCAAATTTATTCCCTTTAAATTTTTTATTTCAATTTGTGTTTTATATTATAATCATGTTAATTTATTTTCTCTCTATAATTTTTTTCAAAAGGCACTAGTGTTTTTTGAAAAACCAAAATAAACAGTCCTTGCCTTCAAGTTTTCTTTCTACTAGGAAGACATACATAGATAGATAAGTCACTATGTTGTCAGAGCAACTGGGGTGGGGAAATCTGAGAGAGACAGCTGTGGTTCATTTTGAGTGACAGAAATCATCAAATATTCTCAGGGAGGTGAGAAAGCTTAGACTTTAATTCACAAATTGCACAAATGGTTCACAAATTAGTACAAAAAAGTTTACGTTAGGTTCTTTGGAGAAGCAGCAAGGCAGTGAGTTTCAGTACTACTGGAGCTAAAGGACTAGGGTAAAGTGTGATTAGCAGAATCTGAGGGAAAGAAAGGCTAAAGTGAAGGCAGAAAACCAATGATCCCTAATGAGGGAGAGTAGTCAAGTGGAAATCACATTTTGGTTCTTTAATGAGGTAAAGAAGGTGAGTCTCTAAGAAGATAGTATAAAGTTAAGCAAAAAGAGGCAGTTAAAAGCAGGGAAAGAAGTTTCTAAGAAGTCAATCAAGTTAAGCAAAGAAGAAACAGCTGAAGGAGAATAGCAAAAATTGAGTCAGGCACAAGTTAAAGAAAGTGAGTTTTTAAGAAGAAAGGATCCAGCAGCATAGAGCTAGGACCACATAGGTCCAACCTACAGAAAGGAAGGGGAAAAGAAACCCAAGCAGCTGCCTATCAAGTGATGTAGGAAAAGGAAGGGGCAAGAGGGACAGACCTTATTTAAATCTACATCTATGGTTGGCTAACACCTGGTGTAGGAGAAGGAAGAGTTTATTGCATACTCCAAGGCTGGGACTTTATTTAACATCTGGTGTAAGTTCTGCTGTGTACTGCTCATGAGAAGCATTTTTGGCTGCATCTGCTCTCAGGGTGTGATCCAGGTCACACATTTGACCTACTCTTGTTAAATCCAGAGTGAATCAGGATTAAAGACATAGAGGAAGTTTACAAAAGTCAATACAGAATCAAGAACATTTCAACAGTATAAAAAATATATATAAGATTTGTTTCCAAACAAAAGGGTTACAGCATTTCTCTGTACCCAGAAGTCCCCTGCTTCAAATACAAGCTGATTTGAGGACCAAGATGGGACCCATAGTAATCAGGGAAGGAGGTAGAACCCAGCAGAGTCTAGGAAGAAGATAAAGATTTCCAAAATACAGGGGAACATGTGCCTTTCAGGCATAAGGAACCAGGTAGAACAAATAATTGGAGAAAATTAATAGAAAATGGAATGTCATTTTAGTTGGACCACAAAATATTTGAGATAAAAGTGGAAAATTACATTAGAATAAAATTGTAGCTAGCCTTAACTGCCAAACTGGAGTAGCTATTTTATTCTAGATTCAAAAGGAAGCCAGTGAAGACTTTTGAACAAGAAGAGTGACATGATCAACACTGTAGCTTAGGAATATTATCTTGGTAACTACATGGAAGATGAAGGAGAAAAAAAGAGATAATGGAAACATGGAGACAAAGACAATATGATCTGGATGCTTTAACAATAATCTAGGATAACTGTGACTAGGGTCTGAGATGAAGTGGTGGTTTTTTATGAATGAAAGTAGATTTTGTGAAGGTCGATTTGGTAAGCCAAAACTATGGATTTAAGAGGTGAGGGAAAGAGTAGGGAAGAAAGGAACATACCAGGAGAAAGGGAAAGGAGAGGTAAAATGGAATAAGTTATTTCACATAAAAGAGGCAAGAAAAAGCTTTCACAGTGGAAGAGGGGGAAAGTGAGGGGGAGTGAGTGAGAGTCTTCCTTTCATCAGAAGTGGCTCAGAGAGAGAATAACATACACATTCAATCAGGTAAAGAAATCTATTTTACCCTAAAGGAAAATAGGAGGACAGGGATGAGAGAAAAGGAACAGGGGGAGGGGAGGGGGCATGTAAGTGATAGAAAAATAGGAGGTGTATGTAGTAATGCAACACACTTTTGAGAACAGAGAGCAAAAGGAGAGAGAGAATAGAATAAATGAGAGTGAAGGGGAATGGAATGGAGAAAATATAACTAGCAATAGCAATAACAAATGTGGGAAAAATTATTGAAGCAATTTTTCTGATAGACTTATGATAAAGAATGCTATCCTATCCCAAAACAGTGCTGATGGTATCTGAATACAGACTGAAGTAAAAAAAAAAATGACTCCAAATTATGAACTAAAAAAGAAAATATAGAGGAGAAGCATGTGAATTTTACTTTGGATTATGTTGAGATTGAGATGCCAGGAGAATCTTCAGGTGAAAATTATCAACATGCAACTAGAGGTCAGCAGAGAAATTGAATAAAAACATACAAAGTCATTCAATAGCAAAATAGGTTATTTTGGAATGAAGTTTACTCATCACTGGAATTCTTTACACAAAGATTGGATGATCGCTGGTCAAAAACTGATTTGGGGGGCATCAGCCTGAAAATAAGGGTATTCCTGGGGGCTTAAGATAACCAAAAGGAAGAGAGACTAGAGAGGAAGATTAGAGGTACCAGGACAAAGAGCTTTAAGGGAAAAGAGATCAAAAATGATACAGCCAAAGTAATAACAGACAGGAAAGAAGACAACTGGGTAAGAGAAGGGGTACAGGAAGTCAAAGGAAAGTGAAAGAGAATTCAAGAGGAAAGAGTTGTCCACAGTATCAAAAACAGAGAGGGGTCTTGCATTTAACATTTATGAGATAACTAGCAAATTTTGTGAGAACAGTGTCAGTAAAATATAAGGGACAGAAGATAGACTGGGAGGCATTATAATCTTGCTTCAACAATTCTCTAGAATAGTTTGTAAAACAGAAGTGTTCTCAATTGATTTGAATGTAACTGATGATGAGGACTAGGCAGATATCTGTGCACTTTTATGCCAATAAAGTTTTTTTTTAGGTTTTTGCAAGGCAAATGGAGTTAAGTGGCTTGCCCAAGGCCACACAGCTAGGTAATTGTTAAGAGTCTGAGGCTGGATTTGAACTCAGGGACTCCTGACTCCAGGGCCGCTGCTCTATCCACTGCGCCACCTAGCCGCCCCTATGCCAATAAAGTTGATGAAAGCGGGGCTTTTGTTATTATATTGGAGAGATTGTTGTATAAGGAATTTATTACATCATATTTTAATAAATTTAATAAATTAAAGATGTAATGTCAGGGAAGAATTTTATTTTTATTACCATAACCTTAAAGTGCTTTATTAATACTTAAAATTTGTGTTTCCCAATCCCCTACCCTTAGGAGGGTTGCAATTCGACTCAGTATATTTCCATAATCCATTCATGATGCTTTCTAATGTTTTAACAAATTAAATTGGTTGATAAAATTATAATGAGGGGCGGCTAGGTGGCACAATGGATAGAGCACCGGCCCTGGAGTCAGGAGTGACTGAGTTCAAATCCAGCCTCAGACACTTAACTATTACCTAGCTGTGTGGCCTTGGGCAAGCCACTTAACCCCATTTGCCGTGGAAAAACCTAAAAAAAAAATTATAATGAATAACTTTAAATTAGAAAAAGTCACATAGAAAGTATAGGCTACTTTCCATTTCCTGTAGAAAGGCAGGAGGTTACTAGGGCAGATTATGGTACACATTGTCAGATTCAGTCACTGTAGGGGATATTTTTAATCAGTTGTTTTTCTGTCATAAGATAGAACTCAATTTGGTGAGGGGAAAGACTTTCTATAAAGACAAAATTCATTAGTGAAACATACTAAAATAAAAAATTAATGGGCGGCTAAAGTGGTGCAGTAGATAGAGCACCGGCCCTGGAGTCAGGAGGACCTGAGTTCAGATTTGACCTTAAACACCTAATAATTGCCTAGCTGTGTGACATTGGGCAAGTCACTTAACCCTATTGCCTTAAATAAAATTAAAGAAAATAAGTGACAGATTATTCTGCAAATCATAGGAATTTTGACTTGGAACTAGAGGTCATCCAGTCTAGTCCCCTTTTAAAGATGAAGAAACTGAGGCCCAGGGGAAAATATCCCAAGGTCAATAAAATGGCATAGTCTAGATTAGAAACTAAGTCCTTTAGCTCTAAATTCAGCCTTTCTTCCACTTTACCATGTTATATATTTTCTTTCAACTCAGTTTGGCCATTTTCCTAAGTTTCATTCTCTATTTCTGTCTTTACTCTCCCATCTTGCTCTGCCTCTCATTCTCTATTTCTTTTGCATGGAGAAGGAGTATATATGCTTTTAAGGTCAGGGACTATTTTTCATTTTGTTTTTAAAAATAAGAGATACATAATAAATGGATTAGCCAGCCTGGCTGCTGTAGAGAGAGTTCTTAATCTAGCTGATCTTAAAAAGAGGTCCCTTCCAACTGAAATTCTATTTAAAAAAAATTCCTATTTATAAATAGCTTGTGGGTTCTCGTTTTCAGTTTGCCATTGTTCTCAATAAACACATGGATTCACTCATGGATGATGAAAAAAATTTGAATTCTTCTAATTTCCTTCTAGTTCAATTTCCTCATTCTCCAAAATGAGAAAGCTGAGGCATAATAGTGGAAGGCAACCTTCTACATCTGATGGAAATAAACGGTTCCTAATTAACTCCCCAGAACATGGGTATAAGAGAGAACTTTTTGCAGGGAAGCAGTTAATGAAGGTGAGAGAACCTACTCCTTGCCCTGAAACAACTACCCTCCCCCTACCACCACAACTAATCAGACACCCAGGGTATGGGTTGGGAAGTCAACTATGACACTATACTATGCAACAAAGAACACAGAATGCAAAGTACCTGCTTGTCGGGGCTGTACTGGTAAACAAGTACTAAAGTTCAATGGAAACCAGAAAATTTATAGCATCAGAGAGAGGTCTATCACTTTTCCTAGACTTTAATTCAAAACACCAACACACACAACTGAGTGAGCCTTCCTTCTCCATCCCTCTCAATAGATGTCCCCATCCAGTGGCATAAGTGAGACCTTATGGTCTCAAGTACCTCCATCCCATCCCTTGAACCAGCTTTAGGGCTAGTTTGGGATGAAGAACAGGGGTTTGGAGAAGCAGAAAGAAGATGGAAAGTGCCACCTCAAACTAGTTTCTCATTTTTTCTCTCTCTCCCACTCCTCTTCTTCCCTTCCTTTCTCTATATATCCCCCAAATCCTCAAGCCAATAACAACTAGTTTTCCCATCTACAGAGTTTCCTAAATGCTTCTTTCATTCCCCATTAAGCCTGACTTTCAACTCCATGCTCAATCTATGGAAGTCCCAATGTTAAGTGGGGCCTCTAGATAGTCTGGTCTGCTATGCTTCCTCATTTCCTCACACCTACTATTGTATTCATCATATGCCAAACTTTAGGAACAAATGAAGTTTGGAGAGTTAAGGAGTCGTACTTTTTTTCCTCTTTTACCTAGGATAGCAAGTACAGAAAAAACTTTTTATGAGGTTGAGGGACAAAGAAAAGAAAGTCTAAAGAATGTAAGGGAGAGAACTAACCTGAATCTTGGTCAGAAGTCCTATTCATTGAACTAGAGTTTTAGTTAGTCCTGGCTACTAAAAAAAATAATAAACAAACAAAAAAACTCCTAATCTTCTTAATTAAGAGCTAGTGGGGCACGAGAAGGGAAGTTGTGGCATGTGATACAGTGTTCTTACCATGGTGATAAAAAATAAAGTGAAAAGGTACTAAAGAAAAGAAAGAATGACAGCAATGAAGTTGAAGACAATAAAACATTTCTCAAGGGGAGCTACTAGCAAGAATGACAAGACTGAAGATGTCATTTCCAGAAAGTACAGAATGAAAGCAGGGAAAAATTAGCAATGATTTGCATAAAGTACCAACTCTTGGTATAAGAATCACCTGTTTTACATAGCATAGGCTCATTCTTTAAGAGGATATTTCTTCTTTGGTGTCTGAGATATAGAAAGGCTCAGATCAGGAGAAACAGTGGTCAGAAAATTCATTTTTACCTCTTTCTTCCTTTCAGGGGAAATGTTTTCCTGGTTATTTGCTATGTAGATTCTGCAGCAAACATCGGATAGAGGATATTTTAGTGGGTAGTGGATAGTGTTTTATTTTTAAACTTGTATCCTTCTGATTTTTTAATCTCTAATTTAGTAAAGTGACTTTTTATTGTAGTTTTATTTTTCACAAATCATGAAGCTGACCTCACTTAGACCTCATCTAGAATACTGATGTTTATTTTTCTGCCTGCAGCCAAGACTTATCTTGGACCCATAGAGAGGTTGATATCTCTCTCAGAAGAGAGTGCATACAAAAATCTCAAATAAAGATTCTCTAAAAACTTCCTAGAAATTACAGTTGTCCAAAAGTGGAGTAAGCTAGCTCAGGAGGTAGTAGAAGTAAAATAAAAACTTTGTGACCACTTGTCAGAAAAGCTACAGAACATATTTTTATTCTGTGATACCATAACAAGAAATTTATAGAACCCATGGGACGATATTTCCTGGAGTCTCTTGTACCCTTAACAGGTGGGAGGAGATGGGGAGGAGGGAGACCAGAACTTGGGTATAGCCAGGAAAAGGGCAAGAAAAAAATGCAAAGATTTTGCATTGTTTCGTTTCTCTCCTTAGGAAATCGAGACTGTTTCAAACTAAGTAGCCCAGTCAGGGGAAAGATCCAGTCCCTCAGAAAGTAAGGGTAGGTAGGTCACTCAATGGATAGATTGCTGGACCTGGTATCAGGAGTTCAAATTCTGCCTCAGACACTTAACTAGCTTTGTGACCTGGGCAAGTCATTTCACCCAGTTTGCCTCAAATTCCTCACTTGTAACATGAACTAGGGTAGGAAATGATCAACCAGTCCCCGGTCTTTGCTAACAAAGCCCCAAATGGAGTCACCAATTGTCAGATATGACTGAAATTACTAAACAAAGATGGGGCATGGAGGATTGGTGGGAAAGGAGAGAAAGGAAGATAAAGAGATAAAAACTGGAAAAAAAAAAGACAACTGTAACAGAAAAGTCCTAGATTCCTTATAGTCAATGAATTTTAGAGAAGATTATCTTTTAGTATCTTCATTCCTACTTACAGAGCAGAACAGTCATCTAACCATTCAACAAAGGTACCTGGCTTTGGCTCTTCTCTCTCCTCAGGTTTGGGCTAATTAATTCAAAACAATTCACTATTATTAAGTACAGATTATAACCCAACACTAGATTAGGCCTATGTGAGAAAGAGAAAATAAAAAGAATTACTGTCTCATTTCTTATTCCTAAAAAAATCATCTCTAAAATGTATATAATGCTTAACAAGGTAGTATGCTGACAAATGCCTATCTCCAAATTACAGATGAGGAAACTGAGGTTCAAAAAGTTACAAACCAGACACTAGGATAGGAGGTCCATGAACTTAATACACACATATACATATATATAATATATGTATATATACATTTCAATTTAATTGGTTTTCTTTGTAATTCTTTGTCATTATTTTATGCATATGAAAATATTATGATTAGGAACCTCTGAATCAAAGGAAGAATTCAGAATTTTTTCATTATGCCGCACTATCTTGTCCATTGGAGGTGTGGAATTATATGGCACCTCACCACTAGATATATTGAAGACTCCATATAGATATGAAAACATAGTTTATTTGTAGAGGTGGGGGGACTGTGGATATGGAATATAACATACACTATCAGATGTAACTGATGTGCTATTCAGTTTTCTTAAACTGCTACCCCCCTTTCTTTATTATTTATTTTATTATATTCAATTTGTTATTTTGTTATAATCTTTGTTCTCTTCCAGAATGAAAACACCAACTTGTGAGTAGTAACTGTCCCACAGGAGATACAATTGGATATTTCCAATAGGGTAACACATTTCCTTCCTCCTTCCTCCTTCCTTCCTATCTTCCTTCCTTCCTTCTTCCTTTCCCTCTTTCCTCCCTTCCTTTCTTCATAAATAATATAAATATGATAAATTGGATATTATTTCAAGGGGAAGAAACTAATAATAGGGTAGCTCAGGAAAGATGAGGTTGAGTAAGAAATGTCATCTCTGATCCAAACTGCAAAATGGCTGAGACTCTTACATAGGTCTCCCTGCCCATCCCTATGCTCCCCAGGCAAACACAAACCACCTCCCTCAACCCCTCCTTCCCTCCCACCTCTATCTTCAAAGGCTGCTTGTACTCCAGGTCAGGGCTTCCCTGATCTACCTTCTGTCACTCAGTTTCCCCACTACCAGGTCCAGGGTTCTAGCCTCCTCCCATCTCATCTCCTGTGCTCCTTCCTGCTGGAATCGGCAGTCTCTGAGGTCCCTTTGTGTTCTCTTCTGCATCCTTCCTGCCCAAGTGGGCCCCTCTCTATAGCACAGGCACCTGCCTGTTTCCTGCCAGTTCCACTCTTCGGAACCAACAACTCCTCCCATATTTCCAACTCCACCTAAGGTTTCAGCCGTGATTGCAGAAGACCTCTGCTTGGGAGCTTATTTGGCAATATGTGGACCAGGACAATTTTGAAACCTAGAATCAGTAATGTACACAGAAATTTGGAAACCCACTGACATTGTTGATACACCCAGTGGTTCTAGAATGGCCAAGCTCTCTGAATTCTGATTTTGGGGATGTTAAACCTATTGCCATCATGAGACTCATCTCGAATTCTGATTTTGGAGATGTTAAACCTATTGCCATCATAAGACTCGTTTCGAGTACCTCAAATCATTTATATACTTTTTAGTTCATGATTGTTGGGAGTTAGAAGGAAGTCATCTTGTCACCCCCCTCCCAAGTAGAGATGTGAAATTTTGATGCCAAAAGGAGAAAGAATTTTGTTTTTAAATGGAAATCAGGGCAAGGGGGGAGGGGAAGAAGAGAAAAGAAAGATACATATATATAGATATAATTTTTAGCTCTTCATAGAGCTAAAGTAAATTTGTTAGTTCTCTACATGGAGACTCAGTATGCTCATAAAAATATCACATACAGTATATTTAGAAATGTGAATAATATGGGAGAAAAACCTGGAAAAGAATCATAAAAACTATTTTGCCCCCTATTTTTCTCTGAATTTTCACATCTTTATCTCTTAGCCCAGGGAAGCAGCTGATTGAGTTGGAAATACTGTGGTATGCAAGCCAAATATGTGGGATAGTAAAGAGTGGTAGAATAAAAGTATTTCTTCTGGAATCAGAAGGACCTGGCTTCAAATCCTGCTTCAGATGTTAGGTCACTCAGTCTTTTTCTCATCTGAAAACAATAGCATCTTCCTCACAAGGCTGCTGCAAGGCTCCAATGAGATAATGTCTATATAAAAATGTACTTTTTGGAGTGCCATGGACAACTTTATGGCTAGTTATAATGAAGAGGCACCTAGGAATCTGATTGGATAACCTGTGACATCAAGCAGGGCACTGGGAGATATTACACAAACATGCCTTCTCAGCTTATTCTCCAGCCCCCCTCCAATTCTGACCTAACAACAAGGTTTCTGCCCAAAAGCTGGAACCCAAGGTTATTCCTTTATTTGGTATCACTGGTGTTTTTAAGAGCCTTTCTTTCCCCACTTCAACCAATCCATTGCAAGGGGGGGGGGGTGGAAGGAAGAAAAGAAAGACCTTGATTGCTTTGAAGAACAATTAGGGTTCTCTGCTTTTGTCTCCCATCTCTGCTTTTCTCTCATGTGGGGAAGGGAGGGAATTAGGGGTGGGGGAACAAATCTGGCCAAGAGATCCCTCTCCCTATCAAAAAGAGAAAGGAAGAGAGAATCTTCAATAAAGGTTTAGGAGTCTTGTGACGAAACAGTCTGGTAAGGTGAAATTTGGTGGTCATTTGGGCCAGATCCCAAAGGCCTCTCTCAGTGACCAAAGATCAGAATCAAAAAAGCTGGATTATGTCATTTAACCTATTTATGTGAGAGAGAGAGAAAACCAGGGCCTGGGACTTAAGAATTCATGCAGTCTCTTCTTCTTGATGAGGAGAGAAAAGAGTAGGTCCCCAAGCTTCTTATTAGCAAGATTCAGGCATCACAGCCTTACCACTGTCCGGAGCCTGGCGATTTCCCCTCCTTTAGCTCATGTACAAGCTCATCACCTTTCTGTTCTAGCACCTCCTCCCCTCAAGCTTGTGCTCCGGCTTCTCCAGTGACTGTTCTCCCTGACCCCCATATATGCATCACCCCCCTCCCCAGACTCTCCAGTTCCATTCCCCTTTCCCCAGCTTTTCCAGTCTCTATTCCTCCCTTTCCCCAGCTACTTCACTCCTACCTACCCCCACTCTCTTCCCAAACCCCTTAACACACCCCTTCTGGCTTACTGTATCAGGCTTCCCTACTCTGTCCCCTTTCCCACTTACCTTGATTTCTCCCTTCTCTCTCTCCCTTCTTTCCTTTCTCCTTTCCCCTGCTCCACCCCCCCCCCCCGTCAATTCCTCCCTTAGCTTCTCTGCCTTTGCCCCTCAACCTCTGCCTTCTCTTCTGGGTCCCCTAGTCTCACCCCCCCCATCTCTGCCTTCCCTTTTCCTGCATCCCTCAGTCTGCCTTCCCATCTCTGCCATCTCCGCCATCTCTCCTGGATGCTCCAGTGCCCCCCCCCCAATTCTCCTCTCTTGTATTCCCCACTCTTTGCCCCCCCCCAGTCTCCCAGCCCCTCTTCTGGATTCCCAGTTTCTGCCCCCCAAATCCCTCCCTCTCTACCATCTCCTCTCTTGGATCCCTCAATTTCTGTCCCTCAGAGCCCCCCTCAGTTCTGCTTTCCCCTCTCCTGCATCCCCTACTCTCTGCCCCCCATCTCTGCCATCCCCTTTTCTAGATCCTGCAGTGCTGCCCCCAGCTCTGCCATCCTCTATTCTGGATTTCCCAGTTCCTGCCCTTCAGATCTCCCGTCTCTGCCTTCCCCTCTCCTGCATCCCCGACTCTCTGCCCCCCAGCTCTGCCATCCCCTCTCCTGCCTCCCCCACTCTCTGCCCCCCAGCTCTGCCATCCCCTCTCCTGCATCCCCCACTCTCTGCGCCCCAGCTCTGCCATCCCCTCTCCTGGATCCTCCAGTGTTCTCCCCAACTCTCTGCCATCCCTTCTCTTGCATCCCCTCCTCTTTGCTCCCCCATCTCTGCCATCCCCTCTCTTGGATCCCCCAAATTCTGTCCCTCAGATCCCCCAGCTCTGCCATCCCCTCTCCTGCCTCCCCCACTCTCTGCCCCCCAGCTCTGCCATCCCCTCTCCTGCCTCCCCCACTCTCTGCCCCCCAGCTCTGCCATCCCCTCTCCTGCCTCCCCCACTCTCTGCCCCCCAGCTCTGCCATCCCCTCTCCTGCCTCCCCCACTCTCTGCCCCCCAGCTCTGCCATCCCCTCTCCTGCCTCCCCCACTCTCTGCCCCCCAGCTCTGCCATCCCTTCTCCTGCATCCCCCACTCTCTGCGCCCCAGCTCTGCCATCCCCTCTCCTGGATCCCCCAGTGTTCTCCCCAGCTCTCTGCCATCTCCTCTCCCGCATCCCCCACTCTGCCCCCCATCGTTGCCATAGCCGCTGCCGTTCCCGCAGTCTGGCTCTCCCGCCCCGCCCCCCAGGCTCCCCCCCCCCCCCCCGGCCAGGCCCAGTCCCTGCCTCCGGCTCCCAGCCCCCTCCCCAACTCAGCTCGGCGTCCACGCAGCGCACTAACCCGATCCGAAAGAGCAGCCTCTCGCTGCGGGCCATGATCAGTCCGGGGACGCCCCAGCGGGGCCGAGCGCAGCGGGCCCGGGCGCACAGGAGCAGCAGCAGGGCGAGGAGGACGAGGCCGCCTGCGAGCGGGTACAGCGACGTGGCCGGGCAGCCCAGCAGGGCCATGCTGGGGCCGGCGCTGCCGGGGAGCCGGGGGCGGGCCGGGGCGGGGCGCTGCTAGGCTACGGCCCGCCCCGGGCTCCCGCCCCGAGAGCCGCCGGCACCTCGGCATTCCGGCCCGCCCCCTCCACTGACTGGAGGCCGAGCGTCTGCCCTCGCGCGCTGCCCCTTCCCACCCCGAGACCTGCCCCCACAGGTCGGGAGCTGGCCCGGGGCCGGGGGAGGCTGGGCCCGGGAGGCTGGGCCCGGGAGGCTGCGGGGCCCGGGAGGCTGCGGGGCCCGGGAGGCTGCGGGGCCCGGGAGGCTGCGGGGCCCGGGAGGCTGCGGGGCCCGGGAGGCTGCGGGGCGCGGGGCCGGGGGAGGCTGGGCCCGGGAGGCTGGGCCCGGGAGGCTGGGCTCTGACTATGCCGCACTTGGAGAAGGTCTGAGAAAGGGAGGGGAGGAGGTTTGGAGAAAGGGGGGAGGGGCGACCCGCACCTGCGATTCCACCCTTGAAACCCCAAAATAGAAGGGGTGCCTACTTTCTTCCCCCTCACCTTATTCACTGGCCTCCAATTCAACAAGCCTTCACTTCAGTGCATCCTCCTGGCAGAGGGCATCATGCTGGGCTGCCGGGTGCGGGGCAAAGCCGAAGGCTGGAAGAATAACATTCAAATAGGTGTTCATTGGAGAAGATTGAGGCAAATCGTGCAGAGGAGTGGGGAGGGAGCAAAGGAGGGGGTGGAGGGGGTGGGGAACTACAGATAGGAGATTGGAGGCCAGGGCGAGGAGGCAGGGGCCAAGTTCATTCTGTCCCCGATCCAGGAAGGACAGGAAGTGCTGCACCGGCTACTGCTAGCTACCTCTCCCACTGGGAGACTACTGAGGCAGGAAGCAGATGAGGCAAATTTCTGCCTTCCCACCACTCCCTCCTGGGCCTAGGCCACTGAGACTGGATTCGGAGCTGGCCTCCTTTCCCCAACCCCCACTTTTACCACACACCCCGGCTAAGGAAGAGGAGGTGAAGGACTGGAGAGGGGGTTAGTGGGTTGAGAAACCAAAGGCTTCAGAAAGAGGTTTGCCCAGGCTGCAAAGGGGTGGCAATATAGGAAAAGGAGGTGGGTGGCCATTGCCCTTCCCCTGGCCTGGTCCTAGGGCCTCTTATACTTCCTACAATCTTGACTTCATTGGACTTCAGGCATTTTGAAAGCACAGATGAGGAATACTGAATTCTAGCAGGGGTGAAGCAGGAAAGTCCCTCCCCAAAGCTGCTTTTCCCATTTTCTGCAAACATAAGTTTCCAGGAGTGGAGGAAGAAGTGTCTTTTGGTTGTTCTTAGAGCACGAAAAGCTAGAAGTTCTTTTCTTCTTTCTTTCTACTTTCTTTTTTGATATTGGGAGGCAATAAGGTTAAGTGACTTGCCCAAGGTAGCTAGTAAGTATCAAGTTTCTGAGAATTTGAACTGAGTTTCTCCTAACTCCAGAGCTGGTGCTGTATCCACTTCATCACCTAGCCTCCTTCCTTCCTTCCATCCTTCCTTCTTTCCTTCCTTCTTTCCTTCTTTTCTTTCTTTCTTTTCTCTTTCTTTCTTTCTTTCTTTCTTTCTTTCTTTCTTTCTTTCTTTCTTTCTTTCTTTCTTTCTTTCCTCTCTCTCTGTCTCTCCTTTCTTTCTTTTCTCTTTCTTTCTTTCAGCAGTTCTCTTCAGAAAGTTGAAGATTAGAAGTGTTATTCTCTCTTCATTTAAAAAAGAAACAAATAGTTGGAGAAATATTTGTGCTCATCAAGAGGCTGTGCCAATATAATAAAAATGACAATATTACTATTAAAGGAGTACTTTACAAAACTCTATAAACTTTACAGGGGTTCTTTACAGAACTCTATAATAACAAAGACTTTGAGGAAATAAAAGATCTAGTATGTGTGTCAGAAGAAATAATATATTTTTTCCAAAAGGTAGGAATGAAAAGAGAATAACACTTCTAATCTTCAACCTTCCAAAGCAAAAGTCATCAAAACTATTTGACAGTTTAAAAATAGACAAGTTGGTCAATAGACTAGACATGGGTGAATCAGAAACTGGAATTCAGTAACCCACTGTTTGTTGAACCTGAAATTAAATTACTTGAGAAAGAATCCTCTATTTAATTAGAACTGTTGGGAAAATTGCAGAAATTAGACTTAGACAAATATTTTCCAAATTCTACAATTTCTTACAATAGTTTCAAATAGATATGAGACCTTAATATTAAAGATCATACCACAAAAAATATTAGGAGAGAGCAGATCATTTACCTTTCAAGGGAAGGAAGATGTATTCTTAGCCAATTCAGAGACAGAGATAATTGCAAAGGATAAAAAAAAATCATTTTGACAAGATAAAAAAAAAAGCTTCTGCTCAAACAAAATCCATCCATGAAAAGAAGTGATTGAATGGAAAAAAATTTGTACCAAGTTTTTAAAATAAGACTTTAGTATCCACTGTGTTATGTATGTGTGTATGTGTATAAAACTAAAAATCGTTCCCCAATAGATTAATAGTCAAATAATATGAAGAAAACAGCTTTGAAAAGTACTGAAAACTATTAACAAACCTATGAAATAATGTTTCCAATTTTTAATAATTAGAGAAATGCAAGTAAAAAGAACCATGAGATTTAGGCAAATAAGCAAAGATCACAATAGATAAGGATACATAATGTTGGAGGGTTTGTGGGAAAGCACTCACACTTGTACATTGTTCATAAAGATTTTAATCTAATCATTTTGGAAAGCAATTTGGAATGATACAAATATATTTACTCAAATGTTCATACCTTTGACCCATAGATTCAACATTTAGGCAAATGTCCCAAGGATGTATATCATTGATGAGAACAAAAAAACTCCATAAAATCAAAATATTTGTAACAACATTTTTTGTGGTAGCAAAGAACTGGAAGTAAAATAAATATCCATCGGTGGAGAAGGGCTAAACAAAATGTACTCCAGGAATATAATGATTTTGTGCTGTAAGAAACAATGAATATGATAAATACTGAGCAGCACAGAAAAACCTGCATGAACTGACACAAATTGAGATAAAGAGAGAAATTGTACCTGGTTCATAGTGGGGACTTAATAAGTATTTATTAATTGATTTGAGGGAAAATGCACACAAAAACTACAATAATTTAAATGGAAAGAACAACTACAAAATACTCAACAATGAAAAGCATAACCTCAAGAAGAGACATGAGAAGACACCTTTCTATTTCCTTAAAGAAGTGGAAGGTGTGGAATCTTATTAATACTTTCTTTTTAGGTTTATTTATTTAGTTATATGGGTTCTCTGTAATTGTTTAGGAATAGTGTATTGATCAAAGTAGCAAAATCTTTACAATTTTGTTGTTACTGTGTACAGTGCTCTCTTGTTTTGCCTCACTTTACTTTGCATCAGTTCATATGTCTTCCCAGGTTTTTCTAAAACCATCTTGCTCCTCATGTTTCATAGCACAATAGTATCCAATCACAATCATATCTCACAACTTGTTCAACCATTCTCTAATTGATAGACCTCACCTTAATTTCCATTTCTTTATCATCACAAAAAGAACTTTTTTTTGCACAGATTTTCAGACTTTCCCCAATGTATGGATGGGTCTTCCCCCCTCTTCCACTTTTTCTTTTTCTTTAAAAAAAATCTTTTGTTATATGCAGTGGCTCTCTGGAAAGGGAGAGGTGGGGAGATATTGGGAGAAATTTAGAAGATGTAAGGAAAAAATATTAACATTTTTTTTTATAAAGATAGAGATCTCCTGAGAAGGAGAAAGCTGCTTTAGGAAAAGATGCAAAACACCATGCTGTCCCTTTTAAAAACCCCTTGGTCACATGATGTCTCATTCCATTTACTGTAATCCTAGAGGCTCCTCAGCTCGGTGGCTACTTCCAGCTTTGGGCAGTGAGTCTGCACAGCCAGGGAGTATCACAGGAAGTGTTGCAATTATATTTATCAGATAATCAGATCAGGGTTGGGGTGGAGCTTTAGGGAGAGAAAGCCCTTGATAAGAACTTGACAGGCCCTAGCCCTGGATAGGAATAGAGGAGACCCAGAGCACAGTGCCCCGGAAACCATTAAACGCTGTAGGGGCAAGGAGAGTGCCCTTGGGGAGGAGGATTCTTTTGTGTCTTCCACAAGATTGGGAAACAACCCAGATGAGCCTTCTCAGAGACACGGGTTGAGCAGAATTTTCCTGCTCTTAAAAAATAAATCTAACATTTTTTATCCTAAGGTTTAGAATACTCTCCTGTCTCCATTTCTCTGCCTTCTGGATGGAAATCCCCTCCTGCAGGCAGAAGAGACATTTTTTCCTATGTTTAAATATCTCCTTGGGAGGTCCCCAGCCCTCCAGAAGAGATAGGGGATTTATGAAACCTCCAAGCTTGGGTTTAAATTCAACATTTTCTAATTGCAGGTTCCTAGGCAAATCATAATATCTGTGAGCCTTGCTTTTCCTCTCTTTTACAAAATGGTGTTGGTATTAAGAGAATTGTTTGGAAGATCAAATGAGATAGTAAAGGTAAAGGACTTTGCAAGGCTTAGAGGGTTATAAATGATCTTTGTAATGAACATCTCTTAAGGGACCACATTCCATCCTCTCCTGTTTACACAGAAGGGCTTTGAATGTCAAACAGAGACTTTTATATTTGATTCTGTATAGGAAACCATTGGAGTTTGTTGTATAGAGGGATAACACAATCAGACTTGTGATCTAGGAAGACTGACTTGACAGCTGTGGAGAGTGGATTCAAATGGAGAGAAGCTTAAGACAGCAAAAGAAACTAACAGATGTCCGTGGCCTTTTAATACATTTTTTTGAATCATTGACCTTCTTAGGGTATAAATCAAGCATGCAAAAGGGAAAGGGACAAGTCTTTATTATATGCCTACCATGTGCCAGATTTTACAAATATTATCTCACTTGATTCTTGTCAACCTGCATATTATTTTAACTCAAAGGAGACCTCATCCTGGAAAATGGGCAACTCAAGGAAAAAAACTCAGGGGGCTCCTCTTCATCTTCATACAGCCCTAAGAGGTGAGTACTATTATTATTCCATGTAAAGTTGAGAAAATTCAGACAGACAGAGGTTAAGTGACTTGCTCAGCATCACATTGTATCTGAGGTTAGTTTTGCACTCAACTCTTCCCCTACCAAGGCTCAACACTCTACTGTACCACCTGGGTTCTTCGGTAAAATCCCTGAGTCAAAGGATATGGATAGATTAATCACTTTCTTTACATAATTTCAAACTTTTCAGAATGACTGGACCAATTCATAGCCTCATCAGACATGTTTTAGTAAGCCTGTGGTAGAGTCACTTTCTTTATCCATTGTACCTGTAGGTGGTATTGATATCTTAGGAGATGAGTTTACAATAAGTTGAAGGAGGACTAATTACAGTCCTTTCTCTCAGATTCTTGACATTATGAGTTTTTAGTAGAAATGGGAATCACCCTTTAATTTCTATGGTGCAGAGTGAGAAGGAAAGATGCCATCCAAATAACCCAAATAATCAAAGGTCTGGTGATAAATCATATTGTGATAACTATGGGGGTGTTTGGGTTCCACAAGAATTTGAAGGGAGAATTGTTAGTTTATATTACAAAGACTGGGGTCTGCCTATTGACCCTCAGATGACATATCTCTCAATCTTTTTTTTTTTTTTAACAGAGGCTACTCTTCCTTTATTTTTGGAGTTATGCCCATCCCTAAGTATCTTTGTAGGATAAGGGGTAATTCTCATTAAAGATCATGGGACTTTGTTCCAATGAATCTTTGCATACAGTTTCCTTTCAGGCATCATATGGCTGTGGTTACTGTTGTAACTTGTTTGTTCTTTCCCCCCCTATAATTTCCTGAATCTGCTAAGAGCCTTTAAGAAGAGGAAGGGAGAGCAGAGCAGAGCTGAATTACCCTTGGACATTTTAACATCAAGACACCTGCATAAAATTAAGAAACATTAAAAATTAGTGTTGATACTTAGGTGCCACACCTCAATTTCTTTTTTTTTTTTGAATTTTACAATTTTTCCCCTAATCTTGCTTCCCTCCCCCCACCCCCACAGGAGGCAGTCTGTTAGTCTTTACATTGTTTTCCATGGTATGCATTGATCTAAGTTGAATGTGATGAGAGAGAAAACACCTCTCAATTTCTCTGAATTAGGGAACAGGAAACTAGAGCAGGTCATTAAAAACAAAGGCAAAATCAATGAATTTACCAAAGGTATGAAATATAACTGAGACAATATAGAAAGTGAATTTATGGGTGTCCTCTGCCCAGAGGCAGCCAAGTATGATGTCAGAAACATATCAAAGGTGCTTCTGTGATGCCCATACTCCAGGTCTTGACTGGTGATTGCTCAGAAAGCAGCTGTTCTTTTTTTTTTCAACAGTCAATAAATATTTATTATATGCTTAGTATTTTGTTAAGCAACAGGAATACAAATATGAAATATGAAAAAGAGTCATTTCTTACTCTCATGAGGCTTCCAATTTAATGAGGAAAGAAAGCATGAAAAAGGAAGCTGAAATGTAGGGGCAGGAGATAGGAGGAGAAGAGAGAAGCAGTAATTATAAGTGGCAGAGAGGATAGAGCAACAACCCTTGAGTCAGGAGTACCTGAGTTCAAGTCCTGCCTCAGGCACTTACTAGCTGTGTGACCCTGGAAAAGTCATTTAACCCTGTTTCCTTCAGTTTCTTTTTCTGTGTCATGAACTGGAGAAGAAAACAGAAAATACTCCAGTATCTTCTGCAGAAAAACTTCAAATAGGGTCACAGAGAAACACTACTGGCAATGCTGTAACTCAGAGCCACCTGATGATTTCTTGACAAGATGGAGTTCTATGTAGGTGAGTTGCTCCTATGCCTATGCCTATGTTTTTTATCCTTTTCTTAATTTTTTAAAAAAAACAACCAGGTGAGAAATTAGAAGCTATCTGGGCTGAGTTCCTTCCTTAAATGAAAGTTTTGAAGTTCATGCTCCACCCTACAATCAGAGGAGTAAAGGGTAAGGATGTGGAGGAATACCAAGGTTAATGGAAACAGAAAGCAGCTGTGCTGCAATAGCTTTTGGATACAAAGTTGAAGATGAGAAGTGCTGTAACCACTGTCATAACCACTAGTGAATTGGAATTTCAGAGTGCTTGGAAGTTTTACTGTTGTAGCTTTAATTTATTTTATTTCATTCAGGAAATGTTCTCTAGTATATGGTGTGTTTAGTCCATGTGGGTCCCAAAAAGTTAGTAAAGAAGAGAGAATTCATGGGAATGGGACTAAAAAGAGCAAAAAAAGTTATATTTCTGTTTTCCACTTTAGACTAAAAGCAATGAGATAGAACCTGGGTCAGTGCATTAGAAGGCTGGGAACCATGAGCCAGTTTGTTTTCACTATTGCAGAAGGTAGACAGAGGATACCCAGATGGGATACCAACAGGCAGTTCAAATTCATCCTGTGTAAGAGGTAATGAAGAGAAACTGGTACAGCTCCAACTCAGAGAGCCACCTGATGTCTTGTGACAAGATGGAGCCCTATGTAGGTTGAGTTGCTCCTATGCCTATACTTCTTTTCTTTATTTTGTAAAATTGTTATTTTGCCCATGCTTCCACATACCAAAATTCTTCCAGAACTTGGAGTATGGGAATAGGGAATTCATATTAAACAAAGTTCTTACAGAGTATATAGGCAAACTCTGGGATACAGACCTAGTTGACTTGGCACAACAGAATCCCAGTCCTCTTGTGGAACACATTTTTTCCAAGGTTCTTGGCCCACAATCTTCAATCCTAACCTACTCAGATTAAAGTAGTCATAAGGACATTGACTGGCCAGGCAATCTGATCCTCTTGCTACCCAACTGCATTTTATATAGTCTGAATTTTCCTATAGGTTTCCTATAAATCAGCATATTTTAATCTAATGTGGATTCTTTTACTCCAATTAATAAATCAAATTTGGTGACTTTAACAGTTTGGTGACTTTGGTGACTTGGATAGTTTAAAATACAGAATCCCTCATTGATTAGATCAAGGAAAAGGTTTTTGTTAGCTAAATGCTCAGTTAGGCAACTGGGTGGTGCAATGGATGGAGTACTGGATTTTATTTTTTATTATTTTTTTTTTGCAAGGCAATGGGGGTTAAGTGGCTTGCCCAAGGCCACACAGCTAGGTAATTATTAAGTGTCTGAGGTTAGATTTGAACTGAGGTCCTCCTGACTCCAGGGTCGATGTTCTATCCACTGCGCCACCTAGTGGCCCCAGGAGTCAGGAACTCTTGAATGAATTCTGTCACAGATACTTACTAGCTGTATGATCCAAATAAGTCACAGAACCTTTGTCTGCCTCATTTTCCTCATCTGTAAAAATGGGGATAACAGAGCATTCCTCCCAGGGTTGTTGTGAAGCTCAAATGGGATAACATTTGAAAACTTTAAAGCCCATATAAAAACATTTATATTAATATTCTTATTTAAATTATTAGTATTCTGGATCTTTTCAGAAAATCACGAGTCCCACATCCATCTCTTACCACAAATAGAGGCTTATCTTTGAGAAGATATCCCTTCTGCCACTCACCTGGGATATACACTAGAATTTGTAGATTTATTATAATCTCTTCCTTATTGTCTGATTTCTCTAGAGAGGGCACTTGATCCTCTGGGATTCTGGGCCAGGCTTATTAATACTTCATAGGCTGTGCTCAGTTAGTATGGTGTCTTTCCATCTTGGGCTTATATGAGGGCATTTCCCTGATCTTGGGGCTCCCAATCTCTCCTCTCTCCCTGGAGAAGATTGAGATATTAAACTGAGTGTCAACCCATTCTGGTTCTCCATTTAGTTTGAGGAGAGAGGCAAAGATATTGGCTGAATTGTTATTTTCATTTTCTTGCTTGTTTCATCATTCTTAGGAGATTTGCCACTTGAAGATTACAGGGTATCTGATACTGAACTAATATCAGAACTGTAAACCCAATCTCACAGTGCCCAGGCAAGGAAAGAATTTGGCCTGGTTGGAAAGAATCCACTAAAAATCAAACTCTATTTAAGACTGAGTCACATTAAGGTATAACTAATCATTAAATAGGAGGACATATTTCTAGCCTGGTTGGGGAATTGGGAGTGGGGGAGGTGAAAAAAGATGATGGTTAATAGAATCAACCTACCATAAGATGAATCTCAGATGTTTGTGAATGATAACTTGTATAAATTGACTTTTTTGTTCAGGGAGGTTTCTGGCTGTTGGGCCCCTTTTCCAGTTCTTGATTTTAGTGACACTTGTTTTTGCCTAGGCAGTTAGAGGTTGCCCTAGGCTACAATACCTAGCACTCAACATAACACAAAAATAATTATTGGAACAGTCCTCCAGGCAAGAAAAAACTCAACAGCAATAATTATAATTGCTGTGTTTGCTATGGTAATTTGAGGTTTGGAAAATGCCTTACACACATCCATCAATCTCCAAAACAACTGTATAAGACAAATGCTGAGGATATAAAGAAAGGTTAAAAAAGTTTCTGCCCATAAGGAATTTATAATCTAATGGAGAAGACTGTAATGGTGAGTTAGACCAATTTTACTAATGTAAGAGCTAAGGCCTAAAGAGATCTAAAGTTTCCTCTTTGTAGTCATATAGCTAATGAATTAGAATATCTGGGAAGACAGGTCTACATAAAGCCAACCCACTCATGTTCTCACCCCTGCCACTCTGGGGTCAAACCCAAATTCCAGGGTTCTTATACTAGACTATAGCTACATGAGGACATTGAGGGGATTAAATCAACAAGTGTAACTGTGGGAAGTGAACAATCTATATAGACTCCATCTTGTGCTAGTGTAATCTTTCTATTCATTTATGAGTCTAGTCCAACTGCTGTCTTGTGAGAAAACTTTATTCAGTTGTGGGAATCAGAAGAAAACCTTCTTGCATTATGTGGAGCTACCCTACCTGTCTGGGTGAGCTGGACCACCTCTACCTGCTGATTAGAGACCTTTAACCAAGGACTTTAAGTTATGTTGACAAGACAGCTCCAAAGATTGATGCAAAGAGTTTTCTCACATTTGTACTTCTCAAACAACCCCATATATCTTATCTGAAAACTGGCCAAATGTTAATCAATCAGTCATTGTTTCCATGTTTCTATAATTGTTTATAGACAATTGGTGGAGGTGGGATATTTCTTTTTCTGTTCACTCTCCCCTTGAAGGGTACTTGAGTGAAGGACTTGAAAAAAGTCCTTAATCTTTCATCCAATTAAAAATCAGATTACCTAAAGTTGAATTATTTTATTTTAATTAATTAGTCTTATTTGATGAACTGTTTTTAACATATTAAAAATTTGTCTCCTGTTTTGGGGGTTCGAGCATAAACTGAGGAAGTCTGGTCCAAGTTTATTGGGCAATTGCCATGCCAAAGCTTAATAAATAAAAATACTTAGAAGATCAAATCTTCATTTCTTCAGTCATTTTATTTTTCACTTGCTACATACAGTACCTTGCATATAGCAATTTTTTGGTTGAATTAGATGGCAATGATTATTTTCTCTAGTAATTATACTCTTTTTGAACCCCAGGACACTGCTGGAGGAAGTCATAAAATCAGTGGTCAACTAGGAATTTGTATTATTTAATCTCATTGGGGCTCTCACCAATTCATAGTAATCTTTTTATTCAATCCCTTGTGACTTCTCCAACTCTCCACAACAGCTGTTCCAAACTTTCCTCAGAGCCTCAAATCCACCTCTCAGAACCTTTGTATATCTTCACTCCATTTTAAGATCAACTCCATTTCTTACACTTGTTTATCAGTAACCCTTGATGCCATTCCCTCTCATCTTGCACATTCATCATTCTTTCTCATCTCATCTTCAATATCTCAACCTACTGGCTCCAATCATATTGCCTACAAATATGCACAAGCCTCTTTTAAAAAAAAAAAAGAATATGTGAATGCAAATTAAAGCATCTCTGAGGTACTACCTCACATCTCTCAGACTGGCCAATATGACCAGAAAGTACAATGATCAATGTTAGAAGGGATGTGAGAAATTTGGGTCCCTAATGCATTGTTGGTGGAGCTGTGAACTCATTCAACCTTTCTGGAGAGCAATTTGGAATTATGCCCAAAGCGCAACAAAAATGTGCATACTCTTTGATTCAGCAATACCACTACTGGTTCTATACCCTGAAGAGATGATGAAAAAGGGTAAAAACATCACTTGTACAAAAAGATTCATAGCAGCCCTGTTTGTGGTGGCAAAGAATTGGAAATCAAGTAAATGTTCTTCAATTGGGGAATGGCTTAACAAACTGTGGTATATGTATGTCATGGAACACTATTGTTCTATTTAGAAACCAGGAGGGATGGGACTTCAGGGAAACATGGAAGGATTTGCATGAACTGATGCTGAATGAGATGAGCAGAACTAGAACAGCAATATGGGGGTGATGATCAACTTTGATGGACTTGCTCATTCCATCAGGGACAATTTGGGATTGTCTGAGATGGAGAATACCATCTGTATCCAGAGAAAGAAAGGTGGAGTTTGAACAAATACCAAAGACTATTACCTTCAATTTTTTTGGGAAAAAAACATTATCTCATTATGTGATTTTGCTATCTCATATACTTTATTTTTCTTCCTTAAGGATATGATTTCTCTCTCATCACATTCAACTTAGATCAATATATACCATGGAAACAATGTAAAGACTAACTGACTACCTTCTGTGGAGGGTGGGGGAGGGAAGCAAGAATAAGGGAAAAATTGTAAAACTCAATAAATAAAATCTTTCTTAAAAAAATAAAATGTCAGGGGTGGCTAGGTGGCATAGTGTATAAAGCACTGGCCTTGGAATCAGGAGTACCTCCAGCCTCAGACACTTAATAATTACCTAGCTGTGTGGCCTTGGGCAAGCCACTTAACCCCATTTGCCTTGCAAAAACCTAAAAAAATAATAATAAAATAAAATGTCACATTCAATTTGGATCAATGTATACCATGGAAGCAATATAAAGACTGACAAATTGTATTCTGTGGGGGGGGAAGTAAGATTAGGGGGAAAATTGTAAAATTCAAAATAAATAAAATATTTTTTAAAATAAAATATTAGGGGGGAGGGAATCTTGCACAGTTACTTATCATATTGATATCATTATAACATGAACTGCCCCAAGGGTTTCCTTTAAAAGTGATTTTTCTCTTCCACATTAATGATCCTGGAAGAGGACTCATCCAAAGTAACAGCTGAAAATCATGATGTTAGACTTTTGTTAACAAATAGACTATACTCACTTAATAGTATTAGCCAGAAAAATGTTACCTCTGTGGTTTTGTTTATCAAAGACTCTAATAGGATCTCAACACATGCTTTATGTTTAGAGATAATGTTTGATAAGAATTTATGTTTTAATCAATGATAAAAGTAATAAATATTTTAGAATATTTTATTCTATTATTGAAAATTATATAGATAGATAGATTATATATCTACATATTAGTGTCTTAGGTAAAAAACTTAGACATTTTTTGGTCTTCAATATAATTTGTTTAGAAACATTTCACTATAAAGTTCTTCAAGTATTGGGCAGCTGTTATTTCTATTTCTATGACTATATACCCACATAGTTGTGACCCCAGAATTCCAAACTAATGTGCAACAAAAGAACATTGAGGTACTCCAACCATCTGTGATTTATTAGAAAAATTGATAACCCCTAAGAAATTGCATCCAAGATTCTCCTCTGCCGTCATGGAATTGGATTTAGCAATTGAGAAGATGCCAAAAATGGATTAAGGCAGTACAATTCTTCAGTCAGTCAGTTCCAGACAAAGGAAATCCATATGATTCGTTAAGGGGACTTCACATTTGGCTAAAGGAAAGAACTTTCATTTGGTCAAGGGAGATGTCCATCAATCACCAAAGTTTAGTCATCAAGCTTCCCACATGTAGTTAAAAATGAGTGCTCACTCAATCAGTGACTAGACAACAGGATTCTGGGGCTTTCCACTTATTTGTTACAACCATCAGTTGCAAAAGAATAGGGAAGCTCTGGTTTCCTGGAACACAGAAGCTTCCAGGGTTGGGGATAGGAGGGTGCTGAGAGTGCTGTGCAGCAAATCTCTATCACTGTCCTTAAAACAGGTTAATAAAGGCCTAAATATCAAATTATCAATTATCAATTTTAATCAATAATACATGACTTACCATCAACTCATGGTGGATTAATCATAATTCTTCTATCAGAACTTTAAATTTAATCCTATCTTTTTTGGGTTTTTTTTGCAAGGCAATATGGTTAAGTGACATGGCCAAGGTCACACAGCTTGTATTAAGTGTCTGAGGTCACATTTGAATTTAGGACTGGTAGCCATCTACTGCACCACCTAGCTGCCCCAATCCTATTCTTAATTCATCAGTACAATCACTGATGCCTATTAAATAACAATGAATTGAGTAGATACTCAAATTGAATAGGAATGTCCATATTATTTTCACACAGTAAAGGAATTAACAACTATAATAAAAATATTTTTTAAAGTTTCTGTTGAATATGGTACAACTTTACTGAGAAGAATGGGACTATCTAGATGAGGTCTCTAAATTTTTCTCCTTCCTACCCCTACATTTCTCTGCATCTTTACCCATCTTCTTCCTTCCTTTCCATTTCAGAATGTATTATTCCTCTTTTTTTTTAAGGTTTTTGCAAGGCAAATGGGGTTAAGTGGCTTGCCCAAGGCCACACAGCTAGGTAATTATTAAATGTTTGAGACCAGATTTGAACCCAGGTACTCCTGACTCCAGGGCAGGTGCTTTATCCACTGTGCCACCTAGCTGCCCCTGGTTCCTCTTTTTTTTTTTTAAAGACTAACCCTTTCACTTGAGTTAGAACTTGGAACTTTAATCAAATTCCCTCTTACTTCTGTCCAGGACTTTACTTGTTTGACCAATTATCTCTTTTTCAAACCCTTCTTCATCATTGGCTCTTTCCCTCCTCTTATCTAAAATCATTCTCACATCTCCCTATCCTTAAAAGGAAAAAAAAAATGTTTCCTATATTCTGCTACTCTCTATGCTCCCTTGAGCTTTTCTCTTTTTAACCACTAAATTTTGCCCATTTCTCACAGTGATTAAATTATAGCTCTGGAGAAAAAATGATAAATGAAACTGATAGAAATTGATGACAACAGAAATAACTCATTCAATAAAAACTGTTGGAAAAAAGGATGGCAGGATGATTAAAAAGAAACAGAATTGGATATATATATCTTCCACCTTTTTGAAGGGGATGGGAGGTTTAGATCTTCAGTTTCATCACTATAAAAACCTCCCATGTAGCAACTCTCTCTACTATTTCAAGTATGCAGTTTATCTGTTAGTTATAGTCTTAGAAAATTAATTGCAAGGGACAGGTAGGTGGCACATTCACTATAGCACTGGCTTTGGAATTGGGGGACCTGAGTTCAAATCCAGTCTCATACTTTACTGACTGTGTGACCCTGAGTAAGTCATTTAATCCTGATTGCCTAAAAAAAAATGACACATTGAGAGGTTAAATGATTTGTTCATAGTTCCATGTCAGAGACAGGACATGAACTCAGAGCTTCCTGATTTTCAGACCTATTGTGTAATTCATTAAACCATGAATATTATACATTCCAAAGTAAACAGTGAATAAATATTTTTTAAAATAATTTTGAAAGGGATTATTTTTAATGGTTGAAGATTAGGAATAAACAGTTCTAAACCAAAATATTAAAAATTATTAACAATCCTATTTGTATTAGGAGTGAGCTGAGCTATGCAGGGTCAGACCTTGGAGGATGTCCAAATATCCCTTGCCTTATTCTAGGTTGAGCAACCACATGAAAACAGGGGGAGTCAAATTCCAGTCATTTGTGACTGAGGGACTGGTATAAAAAATTCTCTAATTGGTCATGGAAATGGAAGAATTGATGACTGGGATTGCTGAGAGGGAGAAGTGAATGTGTTTATCAAAGGCGGCAATCTGCCAAGCTCTCCTTTTTTTTGTAGCTAAGAGGCAGGATAACTATGAACTGAGAATTGTGTGTGGGAAGGGTGTCTCCCTGTCTCCCACTTGGCCATGGAATCTGTAAACACAAGAACATTTCTGTCTCTTTATAGGTTTTCCTGGTCTTAGATAATTGAATATTCTCGGATGAATGTGACCTGGGGAACTATGTGAGTTCAAAAGATCCCACTGCTAATTAGAGCTAAATGGTGATGACCAACGGTAGTGGAAAAGCAAACTTGACCAACAGAGATACCACATTCTATGAAAATTCAGCTTAGTGGATTGATACATCCATCACCACTGATCCACCATCCATGAACAGTCCATAAAGGGAAAGAACTTCCACTATTAGGGTTCAGGAAATACCATTTTGCCATATAGGTTCTATATTCCTGTGCCCCAACTGCCATTGAATTTAAGTTTGTGCCCATTTTTCTCACAGATTCTATGTTTTGGGGATAGCTCATGCATTAAACCATGTTATGCCTCATTTCATGTATTCCAATTTAAATAATGAATAAATATTTTTTAAAAATAATTTTTAAAGGGATCACTTCAAGTGGTCAAAGGTTAGGAACAAGCAGATCTAAACCAAAATAACAAATCTATGTGTACTGGGGGTGAACTGAGCTATGTAGGGTCAGATCTTGGAGTGTCCAAATATGGACAGGGAGGTAGAGGGAGGGAGGATGCCTTGAACCGGCTGTTCTTGCTATTCCTTCTTCATAAATTCCTTTAAAAAATTAATTACTAACTATATTAAGAATACATGAGAGAGAGCTTATAAGTGGCAATTCTAGAAATCTCAGTTTTTCAGGGTTATCCCCAGGATCTGAGAGAAGTTGTCAGTCATCCCTATAGATACCCCAAGTGCAATTTCCATTTTTTGGAGTGGTCCTAGAAGAGGTTTTACATTTGAAATCATGCTCCAGGTCACTAATAAGAGGAATGCAAACCAAAACAAATCTGAGTTTTCAGTTCATACCCAGAAACATAACAAACAAGACAAAAGTATGATGGATAGAATGTTAAACAAGAAATCAGTAAGACTTGTTTTCAAATGCCAACTCAGAAACTTACTAATGATGTAAGCCTAGATATGTTGCTCTATGTCATATCTCTGTAGGACCTCAGTTCCAAATCTGTAAATTGAGAGAGTTTGAACTTAGTGACCTCTAAGATTCGTTCTAGACGCAAATCTTTGATCCTTGGAATAGATAGGACTAGTCATTGTTAGATGGTTTTTTGAAAGATAGAGGTCAAATGGATAGAGCATCAGCTTGGAGTCAGGAGGACCTGAGTTCAAATTTGATGTCAAATGTTTATTAATCTTGTAATCCTGGGTGAGTCACTTAACCTAGACTGCTAAAAGAAAGAAAAGAGAAAAAAGAAAGGAATACTGGTTCATTGTTTGAGAAACGTAATTGGTCTGATCAATCCAAATAGTAATTTGGAATTATATAAAAGAGTGACCAAAATCTTTATATTCTTTGATCTAGATATTTCACAGCTAGGCATATCCCCTAAGGAGAGAAAGGAGAGGGAAAAAAAAGAATCTATTATCATCAGAATGTTTATGGAAGTACTTATTGTGATAGAAAAGAAGTGGAAACAGTTGATTCAAGTTGAGAAATGGTGAAAAAAGATTCAATAACTATAATCTAGGTTTTTGATATTGAAAGTAATGTGCCAGGGCGGCTAGGTGGTATAGTGGATAAAGCACTGGCCCTGGAGTCAGGAGTACCTGGATTCAAATCCAGTCTCAGACACTTAATAATTACCTAGCCGTGTGGCCTTGGGCAATCCACTTAACCCCATTTGCCTTGCAAAAAAAAAAAAAAGTAATGTGCCCACACACATCTTGAATTCCAGAAGCATATTCAATGAAATAGATAAATTCTATATTATATGTGTCTTGATTATATATTGATGCCATTTACTTAGTATTGGGAAGTTCACAATACAAAAAAGAATGGAACATAATGATATAAGCATATATATTAGGTATCCATGAAAATCCTTGAACCTTACATGCCACATCCCTTGACTTTAAAGGGATATGACTCTTGAGGTATTGTAAGTGGCTGCTCTAGTATCTGGGCTCTTATGTCTTTGGTACCTCTGGAATTCACTCTCCAGACTGTAATCTGCCTTTCTCCAAAAAAATAGTCAATTTTAGATGGTTGGGTCTTTAGGTCAAGTAGTATAGTGTCCAGTGACTGAACACTTTCATTGGAATATTGTTGCACTGAGTTTTTTTTAGTCTTCCTGGGGACCCTGTACCATCAAATTGATTCTTTTAATAATTGCACTTTCCTCATTTGTCGACATAGTCTATGCCATGCCTGTGAAATATCCTTTTTTGGGTCAAATGACCCAGTTGAGTAGAATCTTAGTGACAGTAATAATTACTATAGTATTATTATATTACAGTATTTTAGTAATATAATAAAGTATACTACTACTACTAGCTTGCATTTACTTAATCTTTTAAGGTTTGCAAAGCTCTGCACATACATTATCTCATTTGATCCTTAAAACTCTGTGCAGTAATTATGATAACTCCCATTTTGCAGATGAGGAAAATGAAGTACAGAAAGGCCAAGGGAGTTATTCAGGGTCTTAGAACTTAGTATGTGTCAGCAGAAGGTGGCAGTCATTCACATATGGGGAGGTTGAGACTGGTCAAGTTGAATATTTTATTTAATTTGTGTTTCTTCTTTTAATCTTTTTTTTTTTTTTTTTACCAAATTTGCCAAATTTGAACTAAGGTCCTCCTGACTCCAGGGCTGGTGCTCTATCCACTGTGCCACCTAGCTGCCTGTGAGTGACTCCCATGACTTCTCTTTGTTTTTGGTGAAGACTTGGGGTTAAGTGACTTGCCCAGGATTACACAATTCATAGGTATCAAGGGTCTAAGGCTGGATTTGAACTCACTGACCTCAGGGCTAGTGTTCTATTCAATGTGCCATCTAGCTGCCCCCTGACCCCCATGTTTTAACTTTGCACAACTTTTGGGAACAGGGATCAGCCAGGCTGAATGAGAAGGTTAGGTCTAGAGGACTACTCCCATCACCTGAGATAATCCCAGAAGTGATGATGCTTTAATGGGGAGGAGCTAATGAGATTCTAAAATCCCACCTCCTCATTGAAAAGTTTACCAATCAGAATTGTCTTACCATCATATGTAAATTGTTTTATTGTTCAGTCCTTTTGGTGTCCAACTCTTCATGATCCCATTTGGAGTTTTCTTTTTTATTTTCTTTTGTTCCTCATCTCTTCAGTTACCTAATTGAGGAAACACAGTTGCATTAGGTCAAGATCTCTAGGTCACTCTTGACTGGTTGAGGATTAGATTCTTCTAATCTTGGGTTTTCAATCTCTAGAATGGGATTAGGAAAACTTAACCAGTTTAGTGATTGGCTGGGCCATTCCCCATTTTTAATGGATTCCCCTAGGGCCCCCCCACACACCCTGTGAAGACCAACACTCTACATTCCTCACACCCTTTGATCTAGCAATACCACTACTGGGTCTATACCCCGAAGAGATCATGAAAAAAGGTAAAAACATCACTTGTACAAAAATATTCATAGCAGTTCTGTTTGTGTTGACAAAGAATTGGAAATCTAGGGAATGTCCATCAATTGGGGAATGGTTGAAAAAATTGTGGTATATGTATGTTATGGAACACTATTGTTCTATTAGAAACCAGGAAGGATGGAATTCAGAGAAGCCTGAAAAAATTTTGCATGAACTGATGCTGAATGAGATAAGCAAAACCAGAAGAACATTGTAAATGTAACAAAAGTCATAAATCTTCAAAAATAAGGACTCTAACTAAATTTTTGAGAGACAGAACCACAGAGGGACCCAGTGAGGCAGTTCTCCTACTCAGGGTAACCTGGAAAAGAGCATAAAGGCTCTGCTCCGTGGGGTTGGAGGGGCTGTCCGCCAGAGGGGTGGCCTGCCAGAGCAAAAGAACTTCAGCCTCCCGGAGGCAGCCCCAGGGCACTGGGAGCTGTGGCTCACAGCAGCAGGGGAGTTTCCTGACCTACGCCCCCAGGAGCACTGGGCACAAATTGGGGGAACAGCGGGGGACCTCTGCCAGAGTGAGCACGTGAAGTCCAACCCTCAGGACACACAGCAAGCAGTGTGGCCACTGCATTCCAGATCCAGGAAACATAAGCAGGTGGAGCCAGTAAGCAGGAGCCCCTAGGACATGAGTCCCCAGGGCATGAGCCCATTGAGCTGAGGGAGGGGAGTGAAGAGAGACTGCGGAGCTCTGTCCTCTGCCCCTGGAACAGGACATTGGGGCTCTGAACACATTCAGATCCTGATCGCAGTCTAGGTCCCCCCATAGAACAGCAGGGGCCCCCTCCACCTTAGCCCAGTGGGGGGGGCACATGTGGTCATTCACAGACCAGGAGGGAGGACAGAGCCTCACACACTGAGACCCTTGTAGGAGTGTCCCAAAAGCTCAGGAATCACCCCCAAAACAGGATTAGGCTGGGAAAATGAGCAAGCAGAGAAAAAAGAGGAACACCATTGAGAAATACATTATCTATGATCCCAAGAAGGATCAATATGCTCAGTTTGAAGATGAGGAAACACAAGCTCCTGTATCTAAAGACTCCAAGAAAACAGAAATTGGGCTCAGGCTATGACAGAGCTCAAAAAAGACTTTGAAAATCAAATGAGGGACTTAAAAGAAAAAATGGGAAAAGAAAGGAGAGAGATGCAGGAAAAACATGAAAATGAAGTAAGCGCCTAGTCAAGGAAATCCAAAAAAAAAAATGCTGAAGAAAATAGCATGCTAAAAACCAGCTTAGGTCAAATGGATAAAACAGTTCAAAAAGTTATTGAGGAGAAGAATGCTTTAAAAAGCAAAATTGACCAGATGGAAAAGGAGATAAGAAAGCTCTCTGAGGAGAATAAATCCTTCAGACAAAGAATAGAACTCAGGGAGATTGATGAATTTACAAGAAATCAGGACTCATTACTTCAAAACCAAAAAAAAAAAAGAAAAATTAGAAGAAAATGTGAAACACCTCATTGAAAAAAACAGCTGATATGGAAAACAGATTTAGGAAAGATAATTTAAAAATTATTGGAATACCTGAAAGTCAGGATCAGGAAAAGAGCCTTGACATCATTTTCAAAGAATTACTACAGGAAATTTGCCCTGATATCCTAGAAGCAGAGGGCAAAATAGAAATGGAGAGAATCCACAGATCCCCCCGAGAAAGAGATCCCAAAAAACCAACCCCTAGGAATAGTATAGCCAAGTTCCAGAACTCCCAAGTCAAAGAGAAAATATTACAAGCAGCCAAAAGGACACAATTCAAATATTGAAATATTGTGGAGCTGCAATCAGGATCACACAGGACTTAGCAGCAACTACATTAAAAGCTCATAGGGCTTGGAATATAATATACTGGAAGGCAAAAGAGCTTAGAATGCAACCAAGAATCAACTACCCAGCAAAACTGAATGTCCTCTTCCAGGGAAAAAAGATGGACTTTCAATGAACCAGGGGAATTTCAAATGTTCCTGTTGGAATGGTCAGAGCTGAACAGAAGGTTTGATCTTCAAATATAGGACTCAGGTGAAGCATAGAGAGTGGAGGAGAAGAGGAAAATATGAGAGACTTCTTAATAATGATGAACTGCATGTATACCTGAATAGAAAAATGACACTGATTATACTCATGTGAACCTTCTCAGTTAATAGAGCAGGTAGAATGAGCTTTTATAGTTGAAGCACAGGAGAAAGCTGAATTTGAAGATAAAATATGGTGTAAAAATGGAGTCAATAGAAAAAAGGGAAATGTAATGGGAGAAAGAAAAAGGAGATGGGGGAATAGGCCAAGCTATTTCATATAATAAGATTTTTCTTTATTACAATGAGCTATTGCAATGACATGGAAGGGGGGAAGACAAGAGGGAATGAGGGAATCTTTGCTCTCATCAGATGTGGCTAGGAGAGGAAACAGCATATATACTCAATGGGGTATAGGCATCTGGAGTAAGAAGGAGAGGGGGGGACAGGGGGCAGGGGTGGGGATGTGAATGAAGGAGGAGAGGATGGACCATGGGAGGAGAGTAGTCAGATATAACACATTTTCTTTTTTACTTCTTCAAGGGGCTGGGATTGGATGGCCTATCCTGGACCATAGGGCCAGGTGGATGCTGGGCCGAAGGGGTGGTAGAGGGGCTCAGGGCCTCTTGGCCCCAGGACCAGGGATCTGTCTGCTGCCCCATTCAGCTACCCTACAGCAGAGTCAGAGTGAAAGGAGAGAGAAAATATAGTACATGGTAGTGGAGAAATACAAAAGGAGGGAGTTGCGATCAGCAATGGCAACGGTGGAAAAATATGGAAGTAACTTTTGTGATGGACTTATCATAAAGAATGTGATCCACCCGCGACAGAGTTGTTGGTGTTGGAACAAAGACTGAAGCACATTTTTTATTATTATTTTGGGGGGATGCAGGGCAAATGGGGCTGGGTGGCCTGCCTGGAGCCACATTGCAGGGTGATTGTTGGGTGTCTGAGGCTGGATTTGGACCTGGGTGCTCCTGGCTCAAGGGCCAATGCTCTGTCTGCCACCCAGCCACCCTACTATTATTACTATTTTATTTTGGGTCTTTTTTTTTCTTTTTTCTTTTGGTTTTTACAGGGCAGTGGGGTTGGGGTGGCTTGCATGTCACATGGCTGGGTGATTGTTGGATGTATGGAGCTGGATATGGGCTCTGGTGTTCCTGGCTCCAGGGCTGGTGCTCCATCCATTGTGCCACCTGGCCATACCAACAATTATTACTATTTTTTTTAATTTTAATTTTTTTTCAAACACACTGAAGGGAGTGGTATTCAAAAGCAAAATACTGGGGAATATGGATAAAAGGGGGGGAAGGGGAAAAATACAAACAGAGAGAAGATAGCACAGAGGGCAATAAAGAATTAGTAATCATAACCTTGAATGTGAATGGGATGAACTCTCCCTTAAAATGTAAGCAAATAGAAGAGTAGATTAAAAACCAGAATCCTACAATATGATGCTTACAAGAAACTCATTTGAAGCAGAGAGATACATATAGAGTAAAGGTAAAAGGTTGGAGCAAATTATATTTTGCTTCAGCTGAAGTAAAAAAAGCAGGGGTAGCAATCCTTATCTCAGACAAAGCAGCAGCAAAAATAGATAGCGTTAAAAGAGATAAGGAAGGAAACTTTATCCTCCTAAAAGGTACCATAGACAATAAAGTCATTTCAATATTGAATGTATATGCACCCAGTGGGACAGCACCCAAATTCTTAGAGGAGAAGCTGAAGGAATTACAGGAAGACATAGACAGCAAAACTCTTCTAGTAGGAGACCTCTACCTCCCGCTATCAGATCTAGCTAAATCAAATCATAAAACAAACAAGAAAGAAATTAGGGAGGTAAATAGATTGTTAGAAAAATTAGATATGGTAGACTTATGGAGGAAACTGAATGGGGATAGAAAGGAATATACCTTTTTCTCTGCAGTACATGGAACTTATACAAAAACTGACCATGTACTAGGACATAAAAACCTAATGATCAACTGCAGAAAGGCAGAAATAGTGAATACATCTTTCTCAGATCACAATGCAATAAAAGTCATATGCAATACTGGGCCAAGGAGATATAGACTCAGAGCAAATTGGAAACTGAATAACCTCATTTTAAAAAATGAGTGGACCAAAAAACAAATTATAGAAAGAATCAAGCATTTTATCCTAGATAATGATAATAATGAAACAACATACCAAAACCTATGGCATTCATTCAAAGCAACTCTCAGGGGATATATTATAGCTCTAAATGCTTATATGAATAAATTGGAGAAAGAGGAAATCAATGAACTAAACATGAAACTAAAAAAATTAGAGAAAGAACAAATCAAAAATCCCCAATCAAATACCAAATTAGAAATTTTAAAAATTAAAGGAGAAATTAATAAAATCAAAAGCAAAAAACCTATTGAATTAATAAATAAAACCAAAAGTTGGTATTATGAAAAAAACAATAAAATTGATAAACCTCTGGTCAATTTGATTAAAAAAAAGAAGAAAACCAAATTGCTAGTATTATAAATGAAAAAGGTGAACTCACCACCAATGAGGAGGTAATTAAAGTAATCATTTGAAATTATTTTGCCCAACTCTATGCCAATAAATTTGATAATCTAAGTGAAATGGATGAATATTTACAAAAATATAAGTTGCCCAGGTTAAATGAAGAAGAGATTAAATACCTAAACAACCTTATCTCAGAAAAAGAAATTCAACAAGCCATTATTGAACTCCCTAAAAAAAAATCTCCAGGGCCTGATGGATACACAAGTGAATTCTACCAAACATTTAAGGAACAATTGCTTCCAATCCTATATAAACTCTTTGGAAAAATAGGGAAAGATGGAACTCTGCCTAACTCTTTCTATGAAACCAATATGGTACTGTTACCTAAACCAGGAAGAGTTAAAACAGAGAAAGAAAATTATAGACCTATTTCCCTGATGAATATAGATGCAAAAATCCTAAATAAAATCTTAGCAAAATGACTACAAGTCATCACTAGGATAATACATTATGATCAAATAGGATTTATTCCAGGAATGCAGGGATGGTTCAATATTAGGAAAACTGTTAATATACTCAATAATATCAATAACAAACCTATCAGAAATCATACGATCATATCAATAGATGCTGAAAAAGCTTTTGACAAAATACAGCACCCATTCCTATTAAAAACACTAGAGAGTGTAGGAATAAATGGACTGTTCCTTAAAATAATTAGCAGTATCTATCTGAAACCATCAACAAGCATTATATTCAATGGGGAGAGGCTAGAGGCATTCCCAATAAGATCAGGGGTCAAACAAGGGTGCCCATAATCACCACTACTATTCAATATTGTATTAGAAATGTTAGCATCAGCAATTAGAGAAGAAAAAGAAATTGAAGGAATTAGAATTGGGAAGGAAGAGACAAAACTCTCACTCTTTGCAGATGACATGATGGTCTACCTAGAGAATCCCAAGAAATCATCTAAAAAACTACTGGAAACAATTAGCAATTTTAGCAAAGTTGCAGGTTATAAAATAAACCCCCACAAATCCTCAACTTTTCTATATATGTCTAGCAAGAAACAGCAGGAAGAGCTAGAAAGCAAAATCCCATTCAAAGTAACCTCAGACAGTGTAAAATATTTGGGAGTCTATTTGCCAAGACAGACTCAGAATCTTTTTGAAAACAATTATAAAACACTTCTCACACAAATTAAATCAGATTTAAATAACTGGGCAAATATCAACTGCTCATGGATAGGGAGAGCTAATATAATAAAAATGACAGTTCTACCAAAACTAAACTATCTGTTTAGTGCCCTAGCAATCAAAATTCCAAAAAATTACTTTAATGAGTTAGAAAAAATTGTAAGTAAATTCATATGGAGAAATAAAAAGTCAAGAATTGCCAGGAGCTTAATGAAAAAAATGCAAACGAAGGTGGCTTAGCACTACCCGATCTAAAATTATATTATAAAGCATCAGTCATCAAAACTGTCTGGTATTGGCTAAGAAATAGAGTGGTGGACCAGTGGAATAGATTAGGTGTAAAAGCAGGAGATGATTACAGTAATCGGCTGTTTGATAAACCCAAAGAGTCTGGCCACTGGGATAAAAACTCCCTCTTTGATAAAAACTGCTGGGATAATTGGAAGTTAGTATGGAAGAAACTTAGATTAGACCAACACCTCACACCCTTTACCAAGATAAGACCCAAATGGTTACAGGACATAGACATAAAAAACAATACTATAAGCAAATTAGAAGATCAAGGACTAGTTTACCTGTCAGATCTATGTAAAGGGGAACAGTTTATGACTAAGGAAGAGTTGGAGAACATCACTAAAAACCAATTAGATGATTTCGATTACATTAAATTAAAAAGCTTTTGCACAGATAAAACCAATGTAATCAAGATCAAAAGAAAAGTAGTAAATTGGGAAACAATCTTTACAATTAATGATTCTGACAAAGGACTCATTTCTAAAATATACAGAGAACTGAGTCATATTTTTAAAACAAAAAGCCATTCCCCAATTGACAAATGGTCAAAGGATATGCAAAGGCAATTTGCAGATGAGAAGATCAAAGCAATCCATAGCCATATGAAAAAATGCTCTAAATCATTAATTATTAGAGAAATGCAAATTAAAGCTTCTCTGAGGTAAAGCTTCACACCTCTCAGATTGGCCAGTATGACCAGGAAGGATAATGATCATTGTTGGAAGGGATGTGGGAAATCTGGGACACTATTGCACTGTTGGTGGAGCTGTGAACTCATCCAACCCTTCTGGAGAGCTATTTGGAACTATGCCCAAAGGGCAACAAAAATGTGCATACCCTTTGACCCAGCAATACTACTACTGGGTCTATACCCTGAAGAGATGAGGAAAAAGGGTAAAAACAGCACTTGTACAAAGATATTCATAGCAGCCCTGTTTGTGGTGGCAAAGAATTGGAAATCAAGTAAATGTCCTTCAATTGGGGAATGGCTTAGCAAACTGTGGTATATCTATGTCATGGAACACTATTGTTCTATTAGAAACCAGGAGGGACGGGATTTCAGGGAAACCTGGAGGGATTTGCATGAACTGATGCTGAGTGAGATGAGCAGAACCAGAAAAACACTGTACACCCTAACAGCAACATGGGAGTGATGTTCAACCTTGAAGGACCTGCTCATTCCATCAGTGCAACAATTGGGAACAATTTTGGGCTGTTTGCAAAGGAGAGTACCATCTGTATCCAGATAAGGAGCTGTGGAGTTTGAACAAAGTACAAGGACTATTCCCTTTAATTTGGGGAAAAAAAAAACCCAGATATCTTATTGTCTGATCTGGTTACCTCTGAGAATTCTGTTCTCTTTAAGGATATGATTTCTCTCTCATCACACCCAATTTGGATCAAGGTACAGCATGGAAACAAAGCAAAGACTGACAGAGTGCTATCTGTGGGGTGGGGGTGGGGGGAGGGAAGCAAGATTGGGAGAAAATTGTAAAACTCAAATAATATCTTTAATAAAAAAATTAATTTTTTTCTCTTCCCTTTACTTTATCGCTCAAGCGAGTCTGTATTTTTTTGGGGGGCGGGGTATTTTGTTTACTCTTAAACAAGAATATTTTATTAATGTATAAAAAACTATTATTTGTACAAAATGAGAATAAATAAATATTAAATATTAAAAAAACAATTCTGAGAATTCAACATCATATCTAACGGATTGGATAATATGACAGAAAAAGGAAATGGAAAATGCTGGTACTATTAGTGGAATTATAAACTGATCCAACCATTTTGGAAAGCAATTTGGAACTATGCCCAAAGGGCTGTACATACCCTTTGATTCAGGAATACCATTACTAAGTCTGTATCCCAGAGAGATCAAAGAAAAAGGAAAAGGTCCTACATGCCCCCAAAATATTTCTTACAATTCTTTGTGTTGACAAAGAAGTAGAAATTGAGGGGTTGTTGATCAATTGGAAAATAACTGAATAAGTTGTGGTGCATGATAGCGATGAAATACTTTTGTGCTAAAAAAAAAATGATAAGGATGATGTTTTCAGAAAAACCTAGACTCAAGCAAAATATAGTGAACAGAACCAAGAGAATATTGTATACAATATTGCAACCATATTATAAGAATCATCAACTGTGAAAGACTTAGCTACTCTGATCAAAACAATAATCTGAAATAATTCCCAAGGACTCATGATGAAAAAATACTATACCCTCCAGAGAGAGAATTGATAAACTCTGAATGCAAATTGAAGTATACTAACTTATTTTCTTGTTTTTTCCTTTTACAACATGTCTGATATGGAATTATGTTTTGTATGATTTTACATATATAATCCATATCAAATATCTTGCCTTCTGAAGGAGGGGGAGGGGAAGGAGGGGAGGGAGGGAATTAAATATGCAAAATTTTTTTGAATGGATGTTAATCTTTTTTACATTTATTTGGGAATCATTTAATGAACTAAATAAAATATATTTTGAAAAAGAATTACAAAAGTAAAAAAATAAAAAAGTAAATGTAACAAAAATGTGGGGTTGATGATCTATCTTTAATGGACTTTCTCATTCCATCAGGGACAATTTTGGGGTATCTGCAGTGGAGAATACCATCTGTATCCAGAGAAAGAATTGTGGAGTTTGAACAAAGACCAAAGAACAAAGACCAAAGACTATTTAATTTAAAAAAAAACCCATTATCTTATTATGTAATTTTGCTATCTCTTATAGTTTATTTTTTCCCTTAAGGATATGATTTCTCTCTCAACACATTCAACTTAGATGAATGTATAGCATGGAAACAATATAAAGACTAATAGACTGGGTGGCTAGGTGGCGCAGTGGATAGAGCTCCAGCCCTGGAGTCAGGAGTACCTGGGTTCAAATCCGGTCTCAGACACTTAATAATTACCTAGCTTTGTGGCCTTGGGCAAGCCACTTAACCCTGTTTGCCTTGCAAAAAAGAAAAAAAAACTAAAAAAAAAGACTAATAGACTGCCTTCTATGGAGGGTGGGGGGGAGGGAAGCAAGATTAGGGGAAAAAATTGTAAAATTAAAAAATAAAATTTTCAAAAAAAGAGGAAAAAAAGATTCTTATAAAAAAGACACTCCTATTTTACATATGAGGAAAACTGAGGCAGACAGCAATTAAGAGATTTCCCTCAAGATCTCACAGTTTATCCACCCCAAATACAATCACCTTTCTCCTAGTCTCCTCTTCCTATTTTCCCTATCTCTGAGTCATATCCTCCCCCTTCCATTTGCCTAGACTTTAAACCTCAGAGCCATTTAAAAAAATCTCTTTCCCCTTCATCTAATTAATCACCAAGTTCTCTCACTTCTGTTCCCTCTGTATCTCTCTAGTCTGTGCCTTTTATTGTCATTCTCACTGACAGCACCCTTCATTTACTCCTTTCTAAATTATTTGAATGGCTTCCTAATAGCTCTCCCTTCCTCCAGTCTTCCTCCCCTTCATTTTCTCCTACTCTCAGCTGATACATTAATCTTCCTAAGGGATTCCTCTGATCCTGTTTCAACCTGGCTGAAAAGTTTGCAGGACTCACTGCAAAAAGCCTCCCCTGCTTTGATCATAACCTCTCCTTCCTCAATCAATTGATCAGTTATCAAACATTTTTTCTGTACTTTCTATGGACCAGGTCCTTGTGTGATTTTCCAATCATCTCTTTGTAGAACATGGAAATAATAACATAGTCACTGGCTACCTCAGAAGGTTGTTTCCAAGAAAGGACTCTCCAGGGTCAATGTGAGTTACTTTGCCTTTTCTCTCCTATCATATCAGAATATCCACAGGTGAAGGTGGAAACCATGCAGTAATCATTTCTATTCCCTCAACAGAGTGCCAGTGACAAAGTGGTTAAGTATGCAGTGCCTAAGGCAGAGCAGACCTTTAATAAATGTTTGTTGGATTGTCCAGTAAAAGTCTACCATATTAAATTAAATATATGAAGACATTTAACCCTCTCCAGGTTACCAACTGCAACATCCACTATGATTTATATGAACATTCAGAAAACATTTTGACAATTGGATTAATGCATACAGGAGTGAGATTAAATATTTACATTTTAACTGAGCCAAGAGCATAGCCATTTTTTTTTAAATGGTGGAGACAGAAGCCAGGATTACTAATCCCATACTCAGAATAAGGTCAAAGGTGGCATTCTCTCTATCAAGAAGTCCCGAAAGCACTCCACAATCTGTTCCAACTCCACCTTGGAAACTTTCTCTCTCCTTATTTCCCTTTAAAAACATTTCAGTCAGGTTGGTCTACTTACTGTTGCCTAATCTTGCCTTTTGTCCCTTTACTCATTTGCTTTCCTCTGCCGGGGGATACCCTTACCACCTCTGTGTTGATTCAGGACCTACCCTTCCATAGAAGCAATTTCTCTGATGGACTTGTGATAAAGAATGCTATCCATCCCAAAGACAGAACTGATGGTATCTGAATCAAATCAAAACAGGAAAAACATTACAGAAAAAAATATGTAATGCTTAAGACAACTTTTTTAAATATTGAATTGCAGTTTTAATTATTTGTTCAAATCATCTCAATTACATTTTTTTATTTATCTTTTCACATTACTACAATATGTTATGTTGTAAAAGTAAACAAAGAAAGAGAAACTTCAACCTAACCTAAACTAAACTAAACTCTGTCTGTGGGAGGGGGAGGGAAGAGAGGGAAGGAGAAAGATGTGAAATTCAAAAATTGATTATTGAAAACTACCATTGTATATAGTTGGAAAAATAAATAAAATATACTTTTCTTGAGAGTTGCATTTGAATAAATTTTCTATTCAGTTCTGATATTTTCATTATGGTATTTGAAAAGTCCTCTATTTCATTGAATATTCATTTTTCCCCCCTGAAAGATTATTGGGTATGTGATTCTTGATTGTAATCTTGGTTTCTTTGTCCTTCAGAATAACACATTACAAGCTCTCTGATCCTTTAAAGCTGCCAAGTTTTGTATTAAATTGACTTTGGCTTCATGATATTTGAATTGTTTCTTCCTGACTGCTTCCAAAATTTTCTCTTTGACCTGGGAGCACTGAAATTTCACCATGATATTCCTGGGAATTTTCATTTTGGGAACAATTTCAGAAGGTGATTTTTGGATTCTTTCAATTTCTATTTTACCCTCTGATTCTAGAATATCAGGGCAGTTTTCCATAATAATAATAATAATAATAAAGTTTGTCCTTCATTCTTGAAGAATACCATGATGTCAGGGAGGTGATGTCATGACAAGCACATGAATTGGATTTGAGTGAGGCGATGCTGCATTAAGTCACCAGCTTCACTTTCTCCTCCAGAGCCATCTGAATCCAGTGGTCAGATACCAGTCAGTACAACTGGAGATGGTCCTAGATATGAGGCAATCAGTGTTAAGTGACTTGCCTAAGGTCACACAGCTAGTTAGTATCAAGTCTGAGGCTAGATTTGAACTCCTGTCTTCCTGACTTCAAGGCCAATACTTTATTCACTCCCCTAAAACTCCAATTAAATGTCCACTATATATAATCAGTAATAGATAAGATATGAAAAGCTTTCAGACACTTCAGGAAATAACAAATTAACCCCTGTCTTAATGAAACATATCTTTATTTTCACATCTATACTTTTTTATTGTTGTTAAAATTTTATATGACAATCTCTTCTCTTAGTATTTTTAAACAATGATCCAACTTACCATCTGAATATTAGAGAAATGTAATAGAAACAGAAATGGGTAGAAAAGGACAAGCAGTGCTGAGCGGTAACTACTTATTTACTACAAATATAAGATGTAGTTACATAAATCTAGAACATGGAGGAAACTTAGCTTGTTCAACCCCTTTATTTTACACATAAGAAAAAACTGAGGCAAGTGACATACAGGAAGGATTCTTCAATCTGGGTGTTTGTAGGCAATCATATCATGTAACTAAAAGATTAATCTATATTGTCACACATGGGGTCTACAGGGTTAAACTAATAGAAGAAGTAGAATATAAAATGCAGAGAAGAAATTTCCTTGGTTTCTAGGATAAAAGAAAAGGAGAAAAAATCCAAACTTACTAACTACAATTGTTAGAAGCCTTAGAGAGGCTGATTTCAGGGTCAAGAACTTAAAGATCAAGAAATAAGGGAGGGGTGGCTAGGTGGCGCAGTGGATAGAGCACTGGCCTTGGAGTCAGGAGTACCTGAGTTCAAATCTGGCCTCAGACACTTAATGACTACCTAGCTGTGTGGCCTTGGGCAAGCCACTTAACCCCATTTCCTTGAAAAATCTTAAAAAAAAAAAAAAAGAAAAGAAATAAGGGAAAGATTCAAAGCCAGGTCACTTTTATTTGCACTGACATTAGCTGTCAAAACCAATCATCAAGATCATTTTATAACTATTTTAATAGCCATTATGATTTGCTATAAATGTGATGGAGCCAACACACAGATAAAATTTATTTTTGCAAAGTGAATTAGTATTCAAAATTAAGATCAATATAAGCTATTTGTTAGTCTTTTTTATTTAAAGTTGTTTGGAGGGGAATTTGGGAGAATACAGGTGAGCTCTTCCCTTTTCTCTGCCATCTTGGTTCTGCCCTTTCCTATTCCAATGGAAGCTTCTTTTTTCCCCCTCCAATCAGCTAGACTTTTGGAACAAAAGCAGAAATTTCTGGGGGAGGGGGAGGATTTTCATTTTGTTTCGTTCTTTAAAACAAAATGGGGATGGCTAGGTATAACAGTGGATAGAGCACTGGCCCTGGAGTCAGGAGTACCTGAGTTCAAATCCGGGCTCAGACATTAATTACCTAGCTGTGTGGCCTTGGGCAAGCCACTTAACCCCATTTGCCTTGCAAAAACCTAACCCCCCCCCAAAAAAATGGAGGGCTAGGGTTGGAGGCAGGGCTGGGGGAAGCTTTAGCTTGTGATGGTCCACACCAGAAACCATGGTGCCCAGGGGAGCTAGGTCTGGAAAACCATACAGGGCAGCCAAACAGTGGAGCAGTGAGCCAAGAAGTGAGCCAAGAACTGGGATGAAGTGAGGATGGACTGGGATGTAAGAAAGGCAGCTTCTGAAAACCTCCACATCCGGGGAGAAGCACAAAACATGTCTAACCCTCTGGTACTTCAGTTTGTTTCTCCTTTATTTGTACAATCAACCCTAGCAGGGCTCAACTCCAATCCCTTTCTCTTCATTTGTCTGCCTCTTCCTCCCCTTCTCACCCAGGGAGAACATGTCCTAAGGAGATTTGCTGAGGAGTTTTCTAGGTCATTTTTTGTTGGTTGTTGTTTGAGACCAATAGACAAAGTGCCCCCAGGAGGGAAGTACTAAAAGTTTTCCTTGCAATCCCACTGTTTACTAAATTATGTGACCAAAAAAAAAAGTGAATTGCCTATGTAGTATGAATAGAAAAGGCTGAAATCAAGCTGGGAAATTTCCCATATGTGGCAGGGGAATGTGGTGAACGATAGATTGCATATCCTTCATCTTATTGAGTGATGCTTTATTTTTCATCTCCTGGAAGAGATTCTTCACCTTTTTGTGGTTTGTGGACTCCTAGAATAGTCTGGTGAGGCCCATAGTCTCATTCTTAGGAAGATATTTTTAAAAACATAAAATAAAACCTATAGGATTACCAAAAAGACCAATAATGTTGCAATACCGCTATCAAAATATTTTCAAAATCAGGTTCCCATATGGACCTTAGGTTATGAAATGTTGTCCTTAAACAAGTTCAGAACCCAGTCCTTGAGGGTTTCTCTTTGCTTAGCTCTTTGAAGCCTGTGGCCTGTTGGGACTGGGCAGAGTACATAAGAGATTGTTTTGTGCATTTTTCAAATGGTCTGGTGGTTGGAGTCGGGCCCCACCTGGTGGACAGAATTACAAACTCAACTCCTTTTTTGGTTAATGGTTATGAAAAGCAGGACATGACTGGAACGGGTTATTACGACAGTGTTACCTGGGATACCTGCCAAGTACACATAGACTGAACCTGTGCCAAGCTTAGATAAATCCAGATTTCCTCTCCATTACTCCTGTTCCCAGAAGGCCTTTTCGGTAGGGAGGGGCAGGAAGCAACAGCAGCAGCTATGTTTTAGAGCTTCCTATAGTTCTCAAAAATGGAGAATAGTGCCTTATACAGAGTAATAATTCAATTTAATTCAATTCCTGGATTATTAATTAAACCTTTTATTTGCTAAGCACTGGGCCAGTCACTGGAAATTCAAAGGTAAAAATGAAATAGTTCCTGTCTTCAAGTTTACCTTCTGGGGCAGCTAGGTGGCCCAGTGGATAGAGGATCTGGAGTCAGGAGGACCTGAGTTCAAATTTGACTTCAGATGCTTAATAATTACCCAGCTGTATGACTTTGGGCAAGTCAACCCTATTACCTTAAATAAATAAAAAAAATTAAAAAGTTTCCCTTCTACCATGGGAAAGTAACATGCATAAGCACAAATCAATACAAGATCTTTACAAAGTGATTTGGTAGAAAGGTTCACTGACTGCTGGGGAAAGCAAGAAAGACATCATGGAGGAGGAGGTTCATGAGTTGAATCTTGAAAGGAGATAGGGATTCCAAGAAGCAGGTTGAGAAGAGTATTGTAGACTTGGGTGACAGTCTCCAAAAACATGAATATGGGAGAGAGAATATCCAACATGGGGAACATGGAAGAGGCCAGACTGGCCTGTGTGATGGAGAGACTAATAAGAAATCAGTCCAGAAAGAAAGGTCCAAGGCAGAGGATGAAATGTTCTGAATGGGAAACAGAAGAACTGATATTTGACTCTAGGGGGTTATATGGTACTGACTGATGAGTACCATCTGTGCTTTAGGAAGATTGCTCTGGCAGCTGAGTGAAAGATGAATTAGAGTGGGAAGAGGTTTGAGACTTAGGAGTCCAATCAGGAGGATAAAGTAACAGTTCAGAAAAGGAGTAATGAAGGAAATAAATGAAATGGTGTCAAGAGACTGTTGATAATGAGCTGCTGCTGCTGATGATGATGAGAAAGGCTATTTCATGAAGATGAGCTTTCTAGAACTGCTGGCATGAAAGAAGATAGCCACCTTGGCCTGGGATTACAAATAAAGGAGGTATGTTATTTTAAAAATTGTACAGAGTCTGGAGTATCTACTTTATAGGGCTAGTGTGAGGATCAAATGAGAGAGAACATAGAGTTCTTTTTAAAAATAAATATTATTAAATATTCCCTAATTACATTAAAAAATTTTTAACAGTAACTTTCAAAAGTTTTAAGTTCCAATTGTTCTCTTGCTCTCCCATCCCTGCCCTCCCCATTGAGAAGGCGAGCAATATGAAACCGATTTTACATGTGAAGTCATGCAAAACATACTTCGTAAACTTTAAAGTGTTATTGAAATTCTGGCTATCATCAACCTAATCATTACCATCATTATTTAAAGCGCTCTGAAGACTTAAAAGTACTTGATGTTCTATATGCCAACTATTATCATTATCATGACATTATATTATTACCATTTATTACATTATAACAAGCATACTTTGGAGAAGGAAATGGCAAACCATTACAGTGTCTTTGCCAAGAAAACCCCAAATGGAGTCACAAAGAGTTGGAGATGACTGAAATAACAAAACAACAAATATAATTATGTTGTAATATTATAATCGTTGTTATAATTTAAAAGTATGAAACAGAAAATCTGCTCTGATCTGTCTTTAAAGACCTTAAATGAATTAAAGATCAATACAAGAAAATAGGAAGAATGTCACAAGAAAGTAATGTAATTACTGACATGAAATTATAATGGTCAGGTTCATCCCTTACAAAAAGAGATGAGAAAACACACCCCTTTCCCTTCTTTGCAGAGGTGAGTGACAATGGGTGCGGAATGCTGAACATGTCAGATTCCTTTAATATCTTGGTTCCCTTTGCTAAACTGTTAAATTTTGTGAGAATAATTTGAAGGGCTATGTTCAGAAATAAATGTGATGTTAAAATTTCATTTAAAAAAAAAAGAAGTGATATCTGAGTGGTAGAAGAAGAACTAACCATGAACTGAGTAACTTGGGAAAGCTTCAAGAAAGAAGGTCAGATCCATGTTGACTCTATCAGGGACAGGAAGGTATTTGAGGACAGTTTCATTTGTCTTTGTTCCACAGGGCCTGGGACATAGGGTCTGACAAATATTTGTTGGTTTATTGCTTTTTGGAGCTGGGCCTTGACAGATTGAAAGTAAATTGGTAAGTATTTATTAAGGGCCTACTGTATATCAAGTAGACACTGTGTAAAATGCTGGGGTTACAAAGAACAAAGCAATGGTCTCATGGTCTAATGGGGGAAAATATGCAAACAACTATATTTTTTTAAGGGGCAACTAGGGGGGAACAGTGGATAGAAAGCTGGGCCAAGAGTCAAGAAGACTCATCTTGGTAAGTTCAAATCTGGCCTCAGATACTTGCTAACTGCATGACCCTGAATAAGTTGCTTAATTCTGTTTGCCTCACTACTCTGTAAAATGAAGACGGAAATGGCAAACCATTTCAGTATATTTGCCAAGAAAACCCCCAATGGCTCTCACAAAGAGCCAAATACAACTGAAAAAAATGACAAAGCAACCAAAATGTATTAATTCATATGCAAGATAAACTGGAGATAACATCAGAGGAAATATAATTAACATTAAGGGGGTTTCAAGACAGGCTTCTAATAGAAGGTGGGATTTTATCTGGAAATTGAAGGGAATCTAAGGATATCAGAAAGTGGAGATGAAGAGGGAAAGAATTCTGGGCATGGACAGCCAGTGAAAATACCTGAAGGTAGAGGTTGAAGGACATTGGAGGACAGATATAGGGCTGCAAGGTAGAGAATAATATAAATGTCTCAGAGGCAGGAGGGTACCTACTTGAGGTAGGCTACCTACTTGAGAGAATGGCAAAGATTTTCCCCCAAAATATTCAGATAACTGAGGCAAAATGGACTTTTGGGTTTTTTTGAAAGCTCTTTGTCAGCCTTAGAAGTATTACATAAATGCTCATTTTCATAATCTTTATTAGTCATCCAGAACTTTGCCAGTTCTGTTTAGTGTTGAGATTGTCAAGCTAAAGTGGTTGAATCCTGACCTCTGCTGATCCTTTCTGGGAATTGCTAACAGCTAACTTTGGACCTTCTTCCCAGTATTTTGTCCCGGATGCCAACTGACTCTAGCTTTCTGTGATTGCCAGTTAGACTCCCTCTTCTCCTTCCTCTCCATCTATTAACAATATCAGAAGACTCTGAAACCCTTAGAAGTCATAGCATTCTTTCCCATATTCTGCCTCTGGAAAGGGAGCTTAACAGAGTAGCTAGAAACTGGGTTCAAGTCCTGCCTTTTACATGTAATTGTTGTATGACCCTGGGCCTTTTGGGTCCTTTATTGTCCTAAGGCAATTCTCTCAGACCATAAATTGCAGGGAAGAGGTTGACCTTCATTGGTTAAATGGGACCTCACTAGTCCCATCTCTGCCAAATTTACCTCCATAGAAAGATCCATTTGTCACTCTCATCCATCTATCAACACTTTTATTACTTTTTTATTTATTTAAGGCAATGGGGTTAAGTGACTTGCCCAAAGTCAAACAGCTGGGAGGGCACATTTGAACTCAGGTCCTCCTGACTCCAATCTATCAACATTCTGTAAACCTCTATTAGATAAAAAGATACTTTGCTAGAGAGGAATCAGGTGAATACCTGATCTCAAGAGACTTAAAGTCCAGTTGGAAAGATAAAATAAACATTTGAAGCATTTGGAGAGCACAGATTAATCTAATTATCATTGGAAAGAACCTCAGATGTCATCTCCCCATTTTACAAAGGAGGAAAGGAAGCTTCAGAGAACAGTTGGCTTCCCAGGGGTCACAAAAATAATAAGCAGCAGTTCTAAGCTTTGAAATCCAGACATATGGATGATATTTAAAAGAATAGGGACTATATTACCTTCTCATTCAGGTGGCCCCCTCCCCCCCAAAAAATCACTCTCACTTGAGGTACTTAAAACTTCATAGCTCCCGTGCCCCTACCAATATGTTTACATTTACTTTTCAGATAGAAGACTTTATTAATTCAAAGCATAAACATTTAATGAAAGTAAAAAGAGTAAGAAAAGTAATATTAAACTATCTCTCCCCTAAACTGGTAGAGTCTCACAGAAATAATAGATCACTTGTGGGAAGAGCTGATGGTATGACATAGAAACAAGACATATACATAGAAAAAGAATTTGTGTAACTGGGGCACATGAAGGGTGCTTGGTACTGAGCTACAAGAGTTATGCAACTTACCCTGCCGTTCTGCAGATGTCTCATGCAAATAAAAGGGAAGGAGAAAAACAAAAACCCCCCAAAACCATAAAAAAAACTGCCCAAACCCAAACCAAACCAAATCTTCCATTCAAAATTCCTGCCTTAATTATGTTTCTGTATCCAGAAACAAGCCTCCCAGGACTCTAGGCCACTTTCCATGAGTGGAAAATAAGATCATATAGGAAATGGCAGATAAGTGAACATTGTAGAAATTCAGAGAAAGAAGAGATCCCTGTGGACTGGAATAGCTGGTTAGGATAGGATGAATGGAGAAAGGAGGGAAGCTAGCTCATTCTTAAAGAATAGAAGCTCATTTTCAACTCTCTCTTTTGTGGTCTAACTGAATGCTGTTCTTTTTATCTTAAATGCCTTATTTCCCCACTAACCTGCCTTTGTATCTTCTCTGTTCTTTAGCAATCCAGTTCAGAATTGCACATAGGTCTCTGACATGAGTCTGGTCAGCGCTGGCTATAATGGGAAAATGACCTCACCATCTTTTCACAGCAGTGTTATAGCTCTGGCTCATGATCAGTCTAAGGTCAGCACTATTAATGCTCTATGGCAATCGAGATCACAAGATCATACCGTTAGAGCTGTAAGAGAACTCAAAGGTCTTGAGTCCACCCCTCCTCATTTTATGCAGATTAGAAAACAGGAGACCAGAAAGGTAAATGATTTGCCCAGGGTCACACAAGTTGTACATAAGAGAGCTAGGATTTTAGCTTCTCTGACTCAAAAACCTAACACACCTTTTACTCTACCAGTTTGAGCCAAACAGAACCCAACACTGAGCAAAGAAATGATATGGTGCAATTTGGGCAGCAAAGGGGAGTGCTAAAGTGCATAGGGCACTAGGTCTGGAGTTAGTAAGACCTGAGTTCAAATATAGTCTCAGATACTTACTAACTTGGGTAAGTCATCTAACCTCTACTTTCATATCTATAAAATGGGTGTGATAATAACAGTACCTAACTACCAGAGTTGTTGAGGATCAAATGAAATAATAATTCAGTACAGTGACTAGAAGATAATAGATACTACATACATGTTTATTATTATTATTATTATTATTATTGTTATTGCTACTATTTCTTTCACCCAGACTTCATATGACTTGAATCCTACTTGCCCTCCTCTTGACCCCTGTGTAGGGGTATGTTCAAGAAAGACTGCTGAACCCTTTTTACCACTGCTTTTCAGGGATTAGATTGGCATCTAATAGACTATGTGATTGTGAGGAGAAAAAGCAGACAGGATGTGAGAGAGACAAAGGCACTGATTACATATTTATTCTTTCTAAGTTAAATATTCACATTCAACCGAAGTAGCAGCCCAAAAGCAAAATGAATACTAGAAGAATTATTGTCTTCTTTCTTTTTTTTTTAATCAAATTCACCAAAGGTTTATCAATTTTATTTTTTTTCATAAAATCAACTCTTGGTTTTGTTTATTAGTTCAATAGTTTTTTTTTTTTTGCTTTTGCTTTTATTAATTTCTCCTGTAATTTTTAGAATTTCTAATTTGGTATTTAATTGGGGGTTTTAATTTCTTCTTTCTCTGATTTTTTTAGTTACATATTTAGTTCATTGATTTCCTCTTTCTCTAATTTATTCATGTAAGCTTTAAAGATATGATATATCCTCTGACAGCTGCCTTGAGTGAATCCCATAGGTTTTGGCATTAGAAAAATTATCGTCAAGAGATTAGAGCATCTCTCTGAGCAGAACAGTTTGTTGCTAACTTGGAGGGAAAACTGAGCCAAAGCACAGTTGGCAACAATGGGGTAGAAAAAGAGTGGGCCACATTTGCTCATCTGGATTTAAATACCTGCAAACCTCAAGACTGGTTTGATGAAAATGATTGGGAAATACGGAAGCTGCTAAATGAAAAAACAAGGATTCTACAGGGTTTACCAGCAGGATAGTTCATCTATTTCTAAGAAGGCACCATTTAATTCCATCAAAAGTACAAGCAAAACTTAAGAGAGACACAGGATTCTTGGCTCAGTAAGAAGGCAGATACAATTCAGTTTTATGCAGATAGTAACAAATTAAAGTTCTTTTATGATACTTTAAAGGCTATTTATGTGCCAAAGACATATAATATGTCTCAACTACTCAGTGCTGATGAATCCACATTGATTAATGATAGGGACATGATCCTAGAGAAGTGGGCTGAACAGTGTTCTTAACAAGATCATCATCAATCAAGTCATTGACCATTTACCTCAAGTGGAAGTGAATCAGTCCCTAGCTGAAGTTCCAATTGAAGAAGAGATTTTGAATGCCATTAGGTTCCTTTCAGGTGGCAAAGCACCTGTTGCTGATTCTATTCCATCTGAGATCTACAAAATGGGGGGTCCATTGTTCATTCAAAACCTGACTGAAATTTTCCAGATTATTTGGCATGAGGAAGTTATCCCCAAGAATTCAAGGGTGTCTCCATTGTCCATCTCTATAAAGGTAAAGGGCCAGTAGATTGGCCAGTGATGATCATTGAGGTGTTCCTCTTTTAGTCATTGCTAGTAAGATTCTTGCTAGAGTCCTTCTGAATAGTCTGATCCTTCACCTAGAAGATGATCCTTTCTCTGAGAGTTCATGAGGCTTGAGAAAGGGTAGAGGAACAGTCGATATGGTATTTGCTGTCTTACAACTCCAGAGAAATGCAAGGAACAGAACAGAGGTATACAACATTTATGGATCTGACCAAGACCTTGGATACCATCAGTCAAGAGGGTTTATAGAAAATTATGCCAAAATGTGGTTGCCCAGAGAAGTTCAGTGCTTGCCCAGCTTTTGGATAGTGGACAATGTTCTCGAGATCCCTCAGTCACCAATAGAGTGAAACAAGGCTATGTCCTTACTCCCATGCCTTTTAGCATGATGTTTATAGTCATATTATCAAACACCTTCACTGAAGATGAACCATCATGATCAGCTACCACACTGATGGTAAATTCAACTTGAAAAGGTTACAAATTAAGACCAAAGTGCAGGGAGTGTTGGTGCATGATATTCTATTTGCAGATGATTGTGCACTCAATGCAGCCTCTGAAACTGAGTTGCAACAAAATATGGATCGATTTTCTGCTGCTTGTGTTCATTTTGGTCTAACAATAAACACCAAGAAAACACAGGTGCTCCATCAGTCAGCACCACATCATCCATTTGAGGAACCATTAATTATAGCAAATGGAAAAGTTTTGAGTACTGTGAACAAGTTCACTCACCTTGGCAGTGTCATTTCCAAGGAGACACACATTGACAGTGAGGTTGACATACACATTGCTAGACCTAGCTCAGTATTTGGGAGTCCAAAAGAAAGTGTGGAGAGAAGAGGTATTAGACTGACCACCAAACCAAAGGTCTACAGAGTTGTTGTGCTGACCTCATTGCTACATACTTGTGAAATCTGGACAGTCTGTATCACTTCCATTTAAGTCGACTTAGGAAGATTCTGAAGATCACCTGGTAGGAGAAGATACCAGACATTGAGGTCTTTTCTCAAGCTAAACTGACGAGTATTCCAACCTTACTACAGAGAGTGCAACTACAGTGGACTGGATACGTTTGCCAAAAAGACTATTTTATGGAGAACTCACACAGGGCAAGTACTCTCAAGGGGGTCAGAAGAAGTAATACTCAGACATCTAGAAGGTCACATTGAACACTTTAGAATTTATGGTGCATCATGGGAGACCTTGACACAGCATCAATCAGCATGGCATGCCAACATCAGAAAGGGTGCTATGCTCTAAGACAAGGGTAGAATTGAAGCAGCTCAAAGAAAATGTGGCACATGTAAGTTTAGAGTAAACATCCCAGGTGTTCACATGAACTCTTTGTGCCTGACTTGTGGTAGAGCATTCTGAGTTCTGGTCTGATCAACCGTAATCACACATACTGTAATTTGCCTCAAACATAGTGACATCATTTTGGTCTTTTTAGATAATGAAAGAGAAGAGTCAACTAACTATTATTATTATTATTATTATTATTATTATTATTATTATTATTATATCTTTTGCCCAGATCTCATAAGCCATGAACTCTAATTGCTCTGCTCTTGACCTAGTCTTTTTTGGTTTCCATTTCTCAATGACAGAAGCATTCCACAGCTGTAAAAATAAAGAAAAAGCTCAAGTCCTCTTGACCCCAGTGCACCCCAAGATTACATTAGTCTTTTTTTGGTTGCCATTTCCCAATGACAGAAGCATACCATACCTGTAAAAATAAAGAAAACCCAAGCTATGCCCTAATTTGCCAGGAGATCTGAACATATCACTTGATTAGAAAGTAGAGATCAGAGGTGAATGTGAATATGTCCCATAGCCCTGGAGAATTATCTTTACCTCCCAGGGTATGTGGGGTGACAAAATTGTCCTTGAAAAACAAGAGACTTGACTGATTATCTCTCAAATAGAAACTCTTCTATATTTTAAATATTCTTAATGTACACTGCTGACAGGTCCTCCATATTTTAAATTTTTTCTCTATGTGTCGTGGAGGAAATAAGCAGAGGTTTTCTTTTGGGCTTTTTCCCACTTGGAAGGAATCTTAGAGGCCAGGGGGGCCTTATATCATTTCCCATTTAGGGGAAACCCCAACTATGAACCATATTTGACTTTAAAGATTGTGTCAAGTGAGCCAGAAATCATAGGAAAAGTCTAACTTTCCTCTTTTTGGAGTTAACCCAAGGACTGTTCCCAGGCCTAGTTGAGCTCAGAACTCCTCTTATAGGAAAGATCTGTGTCTTAAGTGAGATAAGTGATTAGGTTTTATTTCTACATTAGCTATGGAAACTGAGGAAAGTAGTTTATATCTTACAGAGAACAACCTGGGAAGATGAGGAAAGAAGCTATAGTTGTAGAATCTGAGGAAGTTTGATAAAGAATTTGAACCCACATGAGGAGAGAATTGGATACTTGGGATAGGCCTTTGACCTTGGCAGTACCCAGCCAACTGGGGACATGGGCAGGACTTGTGTTTCTAGACAGGAGATAAAAGGCCCTGATGTCATGTACCACATGTACCTGTTTCTATTATGGACATCTATTCTAAAGGATGTTTTAACAAAAAAGATTCCCTTTGATCCACTAATGGTTCTGAGTTCTTGGTAAGGTGATTGTTTCTTACTTTGGGTGACATGGAAACAATGACTCTCAGAAAGGAAACTGGTTGGTTCAGGAAACCATTTTGCCTCCCTCTGCTTGGGCAAAAGAAGGGGGGAAAAAATGAGGTTGCCTACTCATCAGGAGTAACAGAAAAAAATTCTTATCTGGGAAGAAAGATGCCCTGAATGGAATAAAATGAGATGGGAAGGAAAGGAAGAACAAAGGTCTAGTGAGCAAAAGAAGAGGGAGGAGACAGAATATTCATCCCTGCCCTGACTCAGGAAGTTCCCAGATTAAAGCAAACACAATTTGAAGTAATAGGGCAAAGTTGGGAGGCAGGTCCAGTCACTGAGGTTGGGAAATGTCAAAGAAAGGGCCAGGTAGAATGTGCATTAACCAAATATATGACCCTCCCAACCAAGGAAATTCATTAGGAAGCTCATTAAGTTAACCCTTTTTACCCTTTCCCAACCAATTAAAACATTGTATTACTTGAACCGAGACCTCTGGGCTTAGAGCAGCTTGCTAGGATAACTTATATGTTTATATTTCACAGAAGAATGTGTGAAGGGCATTGTAACAATCCATAGTCAATATTAGCATAGCACTAACTGGTGAACAGATTTGAAATCTAATCCTTTCTTAATAGAACTAACTTTCTGATAGGGAACTGCACCAAAGGAGACTTGATAATATTACAATCTGCTCTTCTAAAGGTAGATTTCTAGTAATACATTGACTGGAGAGGGTAGGGATGGAGAAGGATTCAGGGAGAAAGCTCCAGAACATAGGAGTTGATGTGGGCAATGGAGAGGGGCTCAAAGAAATAACTGGATATAAAAAGCCAAGACCAGAAAAGTTGAGATATAAAAGGTGAGCCTCTTTCAGACTTTGGCAGATTTACACAAAAAAAGATATAGGAGACAAAGATTAGCTGAGAGAATGGACTGGCCCTGAATTTAAAAGCAGAGGAACTGAGATTTGGAGTTGGTGGAATATAACAAAAACCTCCAAACTTTTTCCATTCCACATTCTTTTCTGTAAAAAAAAAACCAAACAAACTTTTGAGCATGAACTTCAAATCCATAGCTATAGATACAAGATACTATGGAAGTGAAGTTTCTGAAATCTTACATTTCTGATCAAAAATTGGTTTCTCAGCCTTTAAAAGTGTGAATGTTAGGGGCAGCTAGGTGGCGCAGTGGATAGAGCACTGACCCTGGAGTCAGGAGTACCTGAGTTCAAATCCAACCTCAGACACTTAATAATTACCTAGCTGTGTGGCCTTGGGCAAGCCACTTAACCCCATTGCCTAGCAAAAACTAAAACAAAAAAAAACCCAACAAAAAACAAAAAAAAGTGTGAATGTTAGCCTCTGTTCTTCTCAAGGTCTGTGTCTCTCCAGCTACAAATCCATAGGCAGACTCTTATGTGAATTAATCTAGTTCCCCCTAATTGAATGTACAGGTTGGCTTTCCTAGTTGTGTAAACAATTAAAGACCATCCAGAGAAAGCAGGAAACTGGTATGGTTATCTCTGTGAGAGATCAAAATAAATTCTTATAATTATGATATTTTAGAAAGAGAAATTCCAATGTTTATATGTCTATAACATATCTGATAACAACATAAAATATCAAGTCAGAAAAGAAGCCAGTAGTCCTGCTACTAATAGAATCTGATATAGAACAGACCTTATGGATGAATAAGAGGATCAAAAAGTAATCAATGAGGGTGGCTAGGTGGCGCAGTGGATAGAGCACTGGCCCTGGAGTCAGGAGTACCTGAGTTCGAATCTGGTCTCAGACACTTAATAATTACCTAGCTGTGTGGCCCTGGGCAAGCCACTTAACCCTATTGCCTTGAAAAAATGGAAAAAAAAAGTAATCAATGACACCTTCATGAATTAATGTTTAATCTGAATGGTTGACCAACAAAAATTTTATGACTACTTGTGTGATTTTCAAAAATACTCTTCTATCAATAATCTCATTGTACACATCTCTAATGATGTCCACCACCTATTAAGTTTTATGGTAAATTTTAGAGAATAAACTCCATGTATAAACCTAAATTTTTTTTTTGTTTTATTTTAAACCTAAAAATTAAGTTTCACACATACACACACACACACACACACACACACATAGACACACATAGCTTATATTGGTCTGATCAGCTATAGTTGGACTCTTTGTAACTTGTTTCTAACATAGTTTCTAACATGTCATTTTGGTTGTCTTCAAAGAATATAAACTTATTTACAAATTGCATTTAAATGTATTATCATGCAAATTATTATATACATTATAAAACTTATACAAAAAGAGAAATTAAAAAGAGGTGATAAAATTGAAATGTTTGATCCTATGCCCATCAATTTGGGAATGTCTGCCATGATAACGCTGCCAATAAACAATCTGTGGTATATGATGGAATACTATTGTTCTATAAGTGGAGACATTGTACATATTAACAATAACATAGTGTGATTATCAACTATAATAGGCTTAACTTTTCAATAATATAGTGATTAAAGACAAGTTCAAAAGAACTATGGAGTCTGAATAAAGGTCAAAGCATTATTTTCAATTTTTTCAATTTGTTTTTTTTCCTCAAGTTTTTTTTCTCTTTTGTTCTGATTCTTCTTTCACAAGACTAATATGAATACCTTTTAAATGATTGAACATATATAACCTATATCAGGTTACTTGCTGCCTTGGAGAGGGGGGAGGGAAGAGGGAGAGGGAGAAAAATGTAGAACTAAAAATCTTAGCTATTTTTTTTTTTAGGTTTTTGCAAGGCAAATGGAGTTAAGTGGCTTGCCCAGGGCCACACAGCTAGGTAATTATTAAGTGTATGAGACTGAATTTGAACTCAGGTACTCTGACTCCAGGGTCAGTGCTCTATCCACCTCACCACCTGGCCGCCCCAGAACTAAAAATCTTCCAGAAAATAGATGTTAAAAACTATAGTACATGTAATTGAAAAAGATAAAATACATTCACAAAAAAAAAAAGAAAAAAGTAATATTTGATCCTAGTATCAAAAGGGGGCCATCACAGTTTCTTTAACAGGTCAGTGACATGGTTAGACTTGATTGACCTTTAGGAAAAGTACAGAGGCAGATTGTGGAGAATGTTTTAGAGAGGGGAAGGCTTGAGACTAAGACTGATTAGGAAGCTATTGCAATGATCTAGGCTAGAAGTTATAAGGACTTAAGCAACAGTGGAAAGAAGTTGTGTGACTAGAGAAGAAGGGACAAATGGGTGAGATATGGTAAAGGCAGAACTAAAATAATCTGACAACTTTTTGGATACATATTATGAGAGTGAGGAGCAGTGAATGACACTAAGGTTGTCTAGGGTAACCCCAGAAAGGGCACGCCAAGAGGAAAGAATGAGAAGATTCAATTCTGTCTCTGAGTTGGTGAGGTAGGGGACAATAGACATGGAAAGTTGCTTATCCTACTTCAATAGGTGATATATTTCTTGGTTTGCTAAACTTTTTTTTTCTTTATTGCTGGGGAAGGTTCATGGACTGGGGAAAGGAATATCAGGAATAAGTGAGACTTTTTTTTTTTTAGGTTTTTGCAAGGCAATGGGGTTAAGTGGCTTGCCCAAGGCCACACAGCTAGGTAATTATTAAGTGTCTGAGACCGGATTCGAACTCAGGTACTTCTGACTCCAGGGCCAGTGCTCTATCCACTGAGCCACCTAGCCGCCCTGAGACTTTTTTTAAAGACATCAATAACATTTTTTAAAAAGAAGCAAAATCTCTAGAAACCAAAATCCTAACCATAGTGTGTCTGCCACTCACACCTTACACTTTACCATTCTGCATTCATTCCTTTGACATAAGACAGTCTCTTTTTATGCGAGACAGCTAGGTGACTCAGTAGATAGAGCACCAGGCTTGTCATTCAAATCTGACTTCAGACACTCATTAGCTACGTCACTTAACCTCTGCCTCAAACCACTGGAGAAGGAAATGGCAAACCACTTCAATAACTCTGCCAAGAAATGAAGATTTGAACAAGACTGAACAATAACACCGAACAAAAGTCTTTTTATAAAGGCCCCAATAAAGCAAATAGCCAACATGAATTGGTAAATCAGTTCTTAACATTTTATCAATAAGTATTTGACTTTAGAGATTGGCATGTAAAAGGAGAGGTAAAGCATAAGATACAACACTGAATTTCCTGGTGTTTCTATGGGTCTTCAAATCCTTTTAGTTCTATTATCATCTTTATGATCATGATTCCCAAATGTACATATACAACCCTAATCTCTCTCCTGAGGTCTATCTAGTCTCACATCATTGGATATTATAATGTGAATGTCTCATAAGCATCTCTCTGTCTCTCTGCCACTCTTTGTTTCTCTAATTCTGTTTCTCTGTATCTGTCTCTGACTCTCACTGTGTCTCTCTCTGTGACTTTGTTTCTCTGACTGTCTCTTTGTGTGTCTGTCTCTATCTTTCTGTCTCTGTCTCTCTGACTATCTCTCTCTCTCTCTCTCTGACAGTCCAAATTGCCTGGTCACTATACTAGTGTGTATTTGAGGCTGGCTTTGACTCCTGACTTCGGGGCTGGTACTTTACTTTCCCACCTAACTGCACCTTCACAGTCTTCTCAAGTTCAGCATGTTTAAAGCAGAACTAATTATCATCACCCCTAATGGTGCCTTTAATTCAACTTTCCTATTGCTGTTGAAGGAATCCATTTTCTATCACCAGGTTAGCCACTTCAATATCATCCTTAACTCTCCATTTGTTCTCACCCCATATAGCATTGAAACGTGTCATTTCTACCTTTCCATTTCTCACTTATGTCTCCTATCCATTCCCACAATCACCACCCCTGTATGTGCAGGCCATCAGCAGGTCATACCTGCTCTAATACAATAACCTTCTAGTTGAACTCATTGCCTCCAGCTTCTCCATCTCAATTTATCCTCCAATTAATTGTCAAAGTGGTTTTCCTAAAAAACAAAACAGGTCTGACCATGTCATTCTCCTACTCAGTAAATTGCAGTGGCTCCTTATGACCCCTAAAAATCAAATATAAAATTATCTGATTGCCCAATTAAGTCCAACCTTCTTAGGAGGTGACATATACCCCTATTCTTCCCCACTATCTTTCTAGTCATTTTATACTTTACTCCCCTCCATATACATCTAATTACACAGATTGACTTGTTCTAAAGGTGACCTTTACCTTTACCTTTCCCTCTCTTCCCTGCTCTGAGATTGCCTTGTATTTTCACTGTATGTGCATACATGTGATCTCTCCCATTAGAACTGAAGTGCTGTAAGGGCATAGATTGTGGGGTTTTGTTTTTTTTTTGTCTTTCTTTGTTTCCCTAGTACTTAGAATAAGGTCTAGCAGTAGTACGAACTCCATAAACACTTACTGACTCACTTCTCCTTACACATAAACACACACAAACACACACACTCATCACCAGGAGTTCAAAGGACCCAGCACAAAAGGCGCATTATTGCTCACCTCACAATTTTGCCAATAGCTAGCTAAGGAGTCTGAGAAAGAAGAGAGGTAGTAGAAGTTGTAAAAGAAGGCAACATCACGAAAACTAAAACCAAGGTAAATGGAAGGGCTAATCCACATGCAAAGTGATTTAAAAAAAAAGAACTGAGAAAAGACTATATTGGGAGTAGCAGATCTTTGGAGAGAACATATTTAACTATGTGGTAGAGTCAGAGGTTAAGCAACAAAAGAAATAGTTGGGTGGTCAGAGTAGAAGGTCAAAGTCCAGTCTAGTAGGTAAATGTGGGTGGAGAAGGGAATCTAGGTCCCTGAAGTTCCCAAGAAACAATAAAATAAAAAATACTAGCTAAAAAGATGAACAAATAAATAATAGAGCATTGCTTATAGACCAAGAGATCTCTAGGGGGTAAAACACAATCATCTGAAGGGACTAATTGATATAAGGCACGAGATAAAGGTCTCAATAAATTGTCTTCTAATCTTTTACTGGGGTATACTGAAGAGGTTCTGTGTTCTGTGAGGATATCTCTATTATGTGAATGTATCTGACATGTGCAAAAAGTATCATGGTTTATGTATAAACATGTTATTAGGAACCTTACATCTAGTCTAATACTTTATATAATGACTCACTGAAACTGAGAGATGAAATAATTAGATTACAGCTAATCAGTCACAGAATCTAGCTTTACTCAAGGCTGAATTTTAAAAGATGCTTAGAGAATTTGTATCTACTTAAGAATAATTACCCCTCTCCACTGGGGGGTGGGGTGGGGGCTGCTTCCCAAGTCTTCGCCAGCTCACCATGTCTCTTCTTCCAGCAAGGCAACCTTTCTTGGTAGCCTTGAACACTCCCCTGTCCTGGGCAGATGCTTTTCATGTTGTTTTTCTCCCAGCACCACAATTTCTAGTTGTTGCTCCCTATAGAGTTGCTTTGATTGTAAAGCAGGTTCTTTGGATTAGAGTTGCATGGCTTCTGATTTGACTCTTTGAGAACCAGGATAAACCGTTGGAGCATCCAGGGAATCACTTAGCATTTTCCCTTCCTTGGCTCCTCTCCCCTGGAAGGGATTCTCTTTATCTGGCTCAGCTGAGAAGTAGGAGGTCCAAGGGCAGAGGCTGACCATTGCTTTTGCTAAGAAATGGTTCCAGTAAGCAGGGCTTCCTCCTCCTCCTCCTCCTCCATCAGAAGCTGCTTAAGGATTCTTGGGTTGGGAAAAACCCTGTTGTGAAGGACCTAAGTAAGAGTTGGGCGATCCTTAGGAACTCCGCAACTGGGTAAAGTCACAGAGGTCTCCAGGAAAGGAAGCTTTCAGGAAATGTAGCCTAGGGCTTCCATTTTATTTTCGGGGATCTGGGCAAAATGTGTGTGTGTGTGTCGCTGCTGATACTCAGGAGAGCTCCTTCTGACCCCCTGGGCTGTGTTTGGGAAAGGCCATTCTGGGAAAAGTTTGTGTGTGGGTGTCTTTTTGTGACCCCTTGGGAAAGTCAGTTTCTCTCTCTCTCTCTTCCCTCTCTCTGTTTCTATGTCTCTCTGTGACCCCTTGGGGTTTGTTTGGGGAAAGTAGTAGAGGCCATTTTGGGAAAAGTGTGTGTGTCAGTCTGTCTGGGCCCCCTTGGGATGTGTTTGGACAAGCAGTAGAGGGCATTCTGGGAAAAGACAAGAGTCCCGGAGTGTATATTAAGCAATGTCCATCGTTGGGAAATGGAGCCTTCGGGAAGAATCCCGGGGTTTTCAGAGCTGCCTCAGAAGGTCTAGATTAGAAAGGAGGGGAAGGAGCAGGGGCTGAAGGAGAGACGGGAGAGAGAGAGGGACGGGGAGCCGCCGGACTCCCGGGGGGGCTCCAGCAGACTCGGGACTGCCCCGCGCCCTGTGCGGACAGCGTGGCCGCCCCGGGGCCGGGCGGTGCTGGGCAGGAGGGAGGGGGAGCCGCGTGGCCCCCGAGGCCCCGCCCTCCTGGGGCGGCTCCGGGAGTGGGGGCGGCGGAGCTACCTCCTAAACCGGCCCGGGTCGGAGCGCGAGCACCCGCAGCCCCGGAGCAGCGCAGGTCGGCCGGCGGCCAGGTAGGAAGGGGCTCCCCCGGGGGGCAGGGTAGCCTGGGGGGGGGCTCCTCAGCTGGACCTCCCCAAACTTTCCTCCTCGCACCCGCCAAGGCGATTTCCCGAGTCTGATAGCGTCACCCTTAACTCCCACTTCGGCAACCCCAGGTGGCTCCTTGTTCCCCTCAAATCCCAATATTCGAACTACTCTTGGGCGATCAGAGCAGCCTCCTTCCCCAGACTTCTGAATACTTCACTCCGCAGTCTCTAGGAACCCTTCAAACTGGCCATCTTCCTGCCCTTCTCCCCCCCCCACCCCCAAAGGAGGAACGAAACTCTCCGCTCTCTTCTCCGAGCCTTCGCACTCGTTGCGCCCCACTCCAGGGCGCTCCCTTCTTCCACCCTCTCCTCTTGGAATCCCCAATTTCCTTGGAGACCCAGTTTCAGGTGCGTGAGCCACCAGCTGCTAGGGTGCTCCCTCCCCAGACTTCCCGGGGTTCAGCTTTACGTGGATTGTGGCTTTCCCAATTCCGCCCTTCGTCTGTTCTGTTCGGAAATGCGCAACTTGAGGACCGGGACTTTGGGTTTTGTCTTTGAACCCACCCCCTGGTGGGGTCCCGGGTCCCCTGACCCTGACCGGTCATCGCTGCTTAATTTTAAATTGCTGCTTGATTGGAGTTATATATGGGAATGGGGTGGGGAAGGGGAAGACTCCTGGATGGGCTTCTCCCTACTCAGCTAGTCACCCAGGATTAGATTCAAAATTCATCAGCGCTGTTGGAAGAGTCGGGGTCCTGGTGACTGGAAGTGGGCACTGACTTTCTTCTTACGCATTTGTTAGGACCTGTGGCCTGGGTCGGTGCACTCTCTAGCTCTGGTGTGTGAGTGTGTCTCTCTCTCTGACCAACTTGTTTCTCCCTCTCTCCCTTGGCGTCTTTGTTTCTTATTAGGGTTACTGTAGTCTTTTTTCTTTGTTTGTCTGACTGGGTGTGTCCATCTGGAGTTTTTATGTATCACTGAGTAGTTTGCCTCTGTCTGGTTAAGCCAGGCTTGGAGGTGTACCTTGAGAGACCACTGGAGAGCTCACCCAACCTCATAACATAAAACTGTAGAGACAGATACAAAGTCAGAATCAAGAACTCTACGGTGTTAGTGTTCTTTCCACCCAAACCGGTGCTTGAACATCATTTTGCTTGTGTCGGATGGGAATGGGAGCTGCTCACAGACCAGAGGGGACAGGCCAGTGGATGGAGAGCTTCAGTTCTTGGGGCATGCCAGTGGGCGCACCATCCCTAGGACTTTGTTCCAATTTTCTGCTCCCACCATGGACTCAGTCTTGGGAGATTGTAGCCCTGGATGTCTAGCTAAACTTCTTAGCTTCCCATTTAGCAGAATTAGGGGTCTGGAAGCAGTCCTTATGAGGAAAGCATCGAGGCCTTATGGGGACCCCAAGCTGAATGGAAGGCACTTTATGAGGCCAGGATGAAATGACTAATTCAGCCCGATCAATAGAGTTTGCTGGGGTCTTAATGAGTCAGCGTTCGGTCCTGGCTCCTCCTGTCTTGGTGTCTCTTTGTAGCTCATTCTCTGCCCCTCCTCCCATCTTGGGCTTGTATTATATTGGGGGTAATGGGGTCATGGCTCAGAATGGGCTCTGTGACTGGGAGCCAGGGGCAGAGTTCGAAGCCATGGAAGGCAGCTCTGGTGTCTGGTTCTCTGGGGCCTAAAATATTCATCCAATGGGTCAGATTTGGTTTCCAGGCTGGTGACTCTGGCCTGGTTAGTGGCTGCCCAACAAGTCAGGTGCTTCTGTCAGATTACTTTATGCTACTCTGAACATGATTAGGGGGACTCCAGCCATAAGAACCCCAGTTTGTAAACTGAAAAGAAGTAGCCACCCTATGTTGTCTGACATCAGTAGTCATTATTCTTGGCTTCCTGCCTCTTTGCCTTTACTCAGAGTGAAAGAGGTGTCATGGAGCTTCACTTGTAAAATAATGACAGGGTCTGGAGCTTGGAGATCTTTAGATGCCAGTATGAGTTGGGAAGTAATAATCACCTGGGTGGAGTTACTTTATCCCTGGGAATAGGGAGAGGCCCCAGCAGAGCTCTCCCTTTATCAGAGGGCATCTATTCCTTTCATTCTCCTTCAAATCCCCAACAAAAAGTGAGTGGAGTGTGGAATCTCCATAGTAGCATCTTTGATTACTCAAGGGGTAGGAAGGTGCTTATACCATCTACCAATGACTTATATAGTTGAATGAAGTTAAATTGCCTTAGCAAGAGACAGTGACTGTCTGTGGCATCTGTGAACTTGTTTTTTAAAAATATTTTGATTTAGTCTTGGTTTCCTTTGTAATCCCATGCATTTTGCCACATAAATTTAAAAACATTATTCTGAAAAGTAATCTATTTACAGACTGCTCCAGATAACCAAAGGGGTCCAGGACACAAAAGTGAATAACAGACCTTGGGGTAGAACTCAAATCTCTATTATTTCTCTATTATTGCAAAGGCTTTTCAATCTGATGAAGATGATTTGGACTTAGTACTTTCTACTTTAAATTTTTTTTTTTTTGCATTTCCATCATTTTTAATATAACCTCTTTGCCTTTCCCCTGACCTAGAATACCTTCCCTGGCAATGTTAATTAAAAAAGGAAAAAAAAAATCAATAAAACCAACTGACATATCAACCTGTCTGATATAAGAAACATGGAATGTGCCACAGCCATAATTTTCCCCACTTCTCCAACAAAAGGAAGGAAATATATGCAAATTTTTATTTTTTTTCCAGGACCAAACACGGTCATGCTTTTTATTTTTATTTTTATTTTCATTTTCATTTTCATTTATTATTTATTTATTTATTTAGTTTTTGCAAGGCAATGGGGTTAAGTGGCTTGTCCAAGGCCACACAGCTAGGTAATTATTAAGTGTCTGAGGCGGGATTTGAACTCAGGTACTCCTGACTCCAGGGCTGGTGCTCTATCCACTTGGACTTTCTATTTTTTTAAAGGGCTTTCACTGATCTTCACAACATCCCTTTAACCTAATAACTCATATTTCTTTAGTGCTGTATGGTATTTATACTACCTTCCTCATCACAACCTGTGAGGTATACCAAGTATATATAGTTTATAGTTTTCCATTTTATAGATGAAGAAACTGAGACTCTCTCCCATGTAACTAGCTTCAAATTCCAGAAGTAAGATTTAGACCCAGATAGCTTTACTTCCAAATACAATGTTCTTTCAGGTAAATCAGATTGCTTATCATTCTTGACTTTAAGTAGGTCAAAATGTTTTATTTTATTTTACAAAGCACTTTCTCCTGTGAGGTGGGTAGTTCCTGAGAAAACTAATTGATTTTATTTTGTAATTGACTCTATTCTGAATCATATTTTCCCACATTTTATATAACAGCCTAAGTCATATTTCTTTGTCAAACTGACAAGTTTAAAGTTTATTTTTTCCTCTCGAGTTAGGTTTAAAAGTTTTAAAAGTTGTTTCCCTATAAATTCCTTTAATTAAAGGGAAATCTGTTCCATTTATACCATGGACTGTTCTTGTACCATTAGAAGCCTTGTTATCTGTATTCCAATAGTTATTCTTGCAGGTGGACTCAATCAGCATGTCCTAATGACAAGATGGGGGGAAAAAAAGGTTGTTGCTAGATTCAAATTCTCATTTTCCATCCAATTACATTGTGTCCCCCATCTATGAGGCTATCTTCAGGTTTTGAGATGTTCTATCTTTTGTTTATAAAGATGATCTGGTCTTAACTTGCTGAGGAGACTGAGACTCTATTTATTGGCTAATAAATGGCTAATAAATTGATCTTGCTCAGAATTTTGTGTTTCAATTTATTTTTATGACAGTATGCCATTTTGAAAAAGGGAAACTGAGAATCAGAAAGGTTAAATCACTTGCTCTTGATTGAAAAGCAGAGACATTGGGATTTAGACAGTCATACAGGCTGAAGGCATTCCCTGGTCCTTTAACCTAAATACTCCCTAGAATGTTGCTTAGCACCTCATGATGACTTTATAGGAGAAAGCACTTAGTCCCAGACTCTCATGTTGCCCACCTCCTTTCTGCTTTGTGTTTTTTTTTTTGGGGGGGGGAACATTATCTTTACCTAAATTTGATTATCACAATGCCTGTATAGGACTGAACTTTCAAGGCTTACAGATGTCCCATTGGAGAAGACTTTAGGTTGGTTCTTTCAGGTTAATAAATATTTATGGAATGAAATTGAACATTTTTTACCCTTTATTTTTCTGGTATAATGTAACTCATGCAAACTTAGAAGCAAAATGTCATCTCTGGAATGATCCTTTGGACATAGAATGTTAGAATGTAAGAATGTTTGAATTGGAAGTTGTCTTAGAATATAAATGTTGGTGGGACTGTGAAAAGGTAGGCACTGAAGAGACAGGGGCTACATGTACAAGACAGTTGCTATGTAGCTTGATTTTGTTCATTGTATTTTTTTTAAACAAGGGAATCCTTACTTGATTGGGATGGAGGGTAGCAGAGAGGATACACCCAAAAATTATTATTGGAAAAACAAAAAACATTAATACTGTGTTTTTTTCATAAGCCTTTCAGAGCCTGGAAAAAAATCAGCTTAACAAACATAACACACATTTATGCCATGCTTTAAAGTGAGCAAGGCACTTTCTTTATAATAATAATACTTTAATGTTGGTAATGTAAATTTTTGCTGTCTCTATTTTATGTGTGAAGAAATTGCAGCTTTGCGTATAACCAGGGAGATTATGTAATGCTACATTTTTTCTTAATTCCCTAGCCTGATAGCCAATCAATCAATAAAAATTAGTGCTTAAAGGTGCTTACCAAGTGCTTACAATGAGTCAAGAGATAGTCCCTGCCCTCAGGAGCTTATTATCTAATAGGAGAGATAGTATGCAAACTATTATAAACAAAAGCAAACTATATACAGATGTCCTGGAAACTGAGGGGAAGTCATTAGAATTTAGTGGGTGAGAGAACGATTCCTGTTGATATAAACATATCTTTGAGAGCTTTCTGGCTGTCCTTGACCTCCTTGTATGTGTATATATATATATATATATATATATATATATATATATATATATATATATATATTACCAGTATCCCTGGATAAAAGGATATATATAGTTACTGACTTTTGGGGGGGGGGTTTAAAGGCAGTTGGGTTAAGTGACTTGCCCAAGGTCACACAGCTAGACAATTATTAAGTGTCTGTAAGGTCAGGTTTGTACTCAGATCCTCCTGACTCCACAGTCGGTGCTTTACCCGTTGTGCCACCTAGATGCCCCTAATTACTGACTTTTAAAGTATAATTCCAAATTGTTTTCCTGAATGAGCTGGAACTGGGAGAGGTAGGTGATGTGCTTATTATCACATAGCTGGTGATAAGGATTTAAGCCCAGGTGTCCTCACTTTAAGGTCCAAAACACACCAGCCACATATTAGACCAAACCGTCTCTGTCTTGTTAGAAGCAAACTCCAGACCACTTGCATATCTCTTCTCTAAAGGTAAAGTTAATGGTTTTTCCAGGTTTCCAAGAGAGTCAATAAGGAACAAAAAAGATCCAAGTCCAGAAAGAACTTCGAGTTATCTATTGACTGAGCATTTTCTCTCCCCAAAACCTAGACTCTCTCCTCCTCTCCACTTACTGACAGCCCTAGCTTCCTTTAAGTCCTCATTTTCTATAGGAAGACTTCTCTAAACCCTCTTAATGTTAGTGTCTTTCCTCTGCTAATTAGTTTCTATTAATTTTGTCTATGACTTGCTTAGTATGTCTTTGCGTGTTGTTTCCTCTATTAGATTGTAAGCTCCTTGAGGGCAGGACTATTTTTTGCCTCCTCTGATAACCCCAGCACTGAGGTGACTGTGCTGCTTATTGATTATTATTGATTGTTTGATGACCAGCTAGGGATGTAAGAGAACTATACAGGAAGACGATATCTATACTGTGCTTGCGCAACAAGACTAATGAAAATCTCATAGATGCTGAACTCATTCAGTCTTTCTGGACCTCAGGCTACTCTGCTATAAAATGAGGTCATCTCTAAAATTCCCTGAAGTTCTAGCATTCTCCATCCTGAAGTCCTTTACCTCAATAACTTTCTGTCTTAATATCCTTTCCAGCTATAACATTTTGTTTCATATTCTAACATACTATATTCCAAAGAATCTTTTTTTTTCCTTTTTAAGTTTTTTACTGATGCTTTTTTTAACATCACTGTCACTTCCTAATGACTAATCATTTCTCCCAACCCACCCTCATGACAAAACCAGAGAGGCAAAGTAAATGGATACTTTGACTATGACTGCAAATGTATATCATCTTCTACACACTCTCCCCCCTCTTCCCCTCTCCCCCTCTCTCCCCCTCCCCCTCTGTTTCCCCGTTTCCCCCCTCTCTCCCCTCTCTCTCCCCCCCTCTCCCCCTCTCTCCCCCCCTCTCCCCCCTCTCTCCCCCTCTCTCTCCCACCCTGTCCCCCTGTCTCTCCCCTCCCCCCTCTCTCCCCCCCTAGCTCTCTCTTGATATGCTTCAACAGCACTCTACAGAAGGAACAAATCATCAATTAGTTTTGAAGCCTTTTTGTGTTGTTTTTCTTACATTATACTGACCAAAATGCAAATTTTACTCCCCTAATTCTGCTTACTTCATTCTGCATTAGCTCATACAGTACCTCAAATTTTCCTGAATTTTGTCATTTCTTACATTCTTACATATTTTATGACATTCCTATACCAGTTTGTTTAGCTATTCCCCAATCCTTATGCATACTACTTACTACTGAGTTTTTTTTTTTGGATACTATAAAAATGAATGCTATTAAGATCTTTGAGACCTTTCCTTCTGTCCTTGCCCTCATTAAATAGATGGTAGTTTCTTAACACATGGGAGTTAGTAACAACTCCAGAGTGTATTTCAGTTTATTTTTGCTCCTTTGGGAAGGGATAACTTACTTCCAAATGACTTGGTTTCATACGGTTAAGTATTTCCCCTCCCAGTCCATTTCTGGGGGTCTTTCTCTCCATCAACAGACAGCATACATATAACACAGTGCTATCCATGTTCTGCTGGCATCAGGCAAAGTTGGCATTACCAAGGCTCCTCCCCAGCTCTCATTGTCTTTATCACACTTTTGCTCTTTTGGTTGATTCTTCCCTCAGACTTGGTCTTTATAGAACTGGGGAGGCAACCCCCTGAAAAATGGAGAAGCGATAAGAAGAAGGTATTATTTTTTTCTGGTTTGTTGTCCATGATGGCCTTCCCACCCTTCCTCCCTTAAACAAGTAAATGGAGGGGAAAGACGCAGCAGGGGTTAGTGGAAAGAATTCAAGACAGAGGATCTGGGGTATGAAGCCCAACCAGCTTCTAACTACCTCTGTGTCATTGATGAAGTGGCTTCACTTGTTTGGACCTCAGGCTCTTGATCAGTTAAAATGAGGCATGGAGCTAGAGATCTGTTCAAGTTTCTTTTAGTTCTAAATCTATAAGCTTATGAAGCTTAAAGTTGAGAAAGCTGGAAGATAGAGAGATAAAGGGTGCACATTGTAGTTACCCAGGATTTTAGAAATGGCTTATAGTCCCCACCCCTACTTGGTTTTACCAGTTTGTTGTCTGCCTTCCCTCCCGAGAACTGTTTCCTTTACCTCTTTATCTTGCAGATACAGACCATTAACTTGGCTGAAATCACCCCATGACTTTACCCCTTTTTGTCCCTTCCCAGTTTTTTCTGTAGGCTTTAGGGAATAGCCCTGTGGTGGAAGGTGGGGTGCCTTCTTCTTGATGGGGGGAGAGGAACACATACTTTTACATAAAAAAGCCTTCCTGACCCTTTGTCAATAAATGGCTTCAGGCCAGAAAGAGACAGAATTCTTAACAGAACCCCACTGTATTAAGTGGGAGTGAAGCCCATCTTTGTGGGTCCTGGGGCTTCTCTGTGTTTCTCTGCTTCTGCCTGCAGACATTTCTTTGCCACTTCCCTGGGGAGGTCTGTCTCCTTTTTGGTGGATTCTGTCAGCACTTGGGGAAACCTCTCTGCTTCCAACTGGGCTGGAGGTAGGGCCTCCCTGTCCATGGACAGAGAGGTTGGACAGGGACTACCCTCTGGAAGAGTTGGGGATTCTGTGACAGGAGCTGTGGGCTGGAGTTAGATGGTAAACACCAGGCTGTACTCAACCTTTACATTAAGGGAGGACAACATGTCCCAGTAAGAGGAACACATGTGAGGTGCAAGGGTGAGTGTCTCCCTTCTGGGGCATTCCTGGCCTCTCGTGGGGTGGGGGAGAGAGGGAGAGAGTGAGCAAACAGGGAGAGAAAGAACCAGAGGGAGAGACAGAAAAACAGAGTAAGTGAAAGTGAATGTTTGTGTTTTGAGATAGTGTCCCAGGTTGGAAAGTTTGCTAAGCCCCCTATTTTCCCTGCAGAGGGTTTTTTTTTTAAATCTGTTGTAGATTCTAGATCCAAAGTTGGGCCAGGAACTTCATAACCATACCCCAAAAGTTTCATTATTATGTTTGGCAGTGGGCTTATGTGACCCTCTTCTGACTCCTTGTGACTCCCTTTACCCTTTCTGCTGTTCCTGTGTAGGAAGGCAGAGTGGCATGGTGAGAAATAGTGTTTTGGATTAGGGAGAAGAATGATCTGTGGGCCAGGGGCCAGGCAGGGTGAGGTTTAGGGCTAGAGAGGGTGGAGTTTTTCTGAGAAGAGCCTTTCTGAGCAGCTCTTTCCAGATCCACCCTGGACATCATTTTTGGCGAGGAGCTTGCCTGGGTGGGTTGGCTGTTCCCTTCACTTCCTCTCATATGCCCTCTTTCTAAACACTAGGAATAGGATCCTTGTTTAGTAGTTTCTGGAACAATACCGCTTCTTGTGCCAAAGTTTTTGGGACTTCCTTTTACTTGCTCAGAATCTAGGACTCCAGAGAGTCACTGACTGACTCCCCAGGCTAGTTTGGAGATCTGATGGATATCCTTTGGGCCCATCAACTATCTAGATCCTTGCTCTAGGGAAAGAATATATAGAGAGATTCCCTGGGAGCCAAACTTCTCTCTTAAAGCTTATGATCTTTGCCTCTGCAAGTTAGCTCTTCCTGCTGGCTAATCTCTGTCCTTCTGCTGCAGTCGAAGTCTACCTACTCCTCTGTTAAGATCAGAGATTCATAGAACCAAGAAGTGGAAGGACCCTTTGAGATACACTGATCTGACCACTCTTCCCACTTTTGTCAGTTCAGGAAGATGAGGTTCAGAAAATGACTGGGTTAGAGGAAAATAAGAAAACAGAAGACCTGAAGGCTAGTATACTTTTTTGCTCCTTACATTGTTGAAGGGGAAAAAAAATTAATACTGTGATCTGAATTTTTGGCACATGTCTACTAGAAGCAGTTTTTATTAATATATTCTGAATTCAATTATTCTTAGCTTAGAGAAATGTCCACAGCCTACATAGCCCCCCCATGCTTTCTAATACTCTGCCTTACTTTCTCTCTTCCCCAAGATAGTTTGTGTTAATATTTATAGAAATCTTGTCCAGGGGAAAGGTCACACAATATGTTAAAATAGTTTTGAGTTAACATTCCAAAATAGTCACTCATTCTTCAACTGTTTCTAGGAGTTTGGCTGAGAAATTGAGGAGAGATATTGGATGATAGTGTGAGGGGATGGAAGAGTATAGTGAAAGAAAGAAAGTTATGTGGCTGTGTTTGTAGGTAGTTGGGGAAGGAACTTGCAAGGATGAGATTGAAGATTATAAAAGTGAGTTGGTTAAGAGGGTGATCTCTGGAGGAGAGAAGAGAGAATGGGATTAAGGGAACATTGAAGGGCTGATCTTGACAAGGAGAAAGGCCACCTCATTATCAGAGGATAGAGTAGAGAAAGTCTGTGGGGGACTGGGATGGGGAAGTGGTGTCCAGGAGAAGGGGAGAAGAGAAAGCTCACAGCAGATGACCTCTATTTTCTCACTAAAGTATTAGAGGGGAGGTCCTCAGCTGAGAAGGTTGAGGAAAAAGGTAGGTGTGAGTATTTGAGGATAGAAGAGAATTTTAGAAAAAATAGAATGGAGTTGAATTCATTCCTGCAGAATAATTGCCTTTTTGTGAGGGCTCAGCAAAAGTAAGCTAGCCCAATTCTTCAGTGGTCTCTGTCAATGGGACCTTCTGCAAAGGAGGTAAATGGTGGCAATGATCCAGGGATGAGCAAGCTTGAAGTTCCTTCTTTGCTAGTTTATGGACTTTTTTTTTGAGGCAGCATGATGTAATGAAAAGGGCAGTGGGCTGCCCTGAACTTGCCATGTGATTTTGAGTAAGATTAAGGCAAGTTTTAAGTAAGAGTAGTTTTCCAGGCCTTGGTTTCCTTACCTGTAAAATGCGGCAGTTGTATAATGTGATCTCTGAGGTTTTGCCCTATCAGCCTATGATTTACGATTCTCTTTTAAGTGGCTCAGCTTTCTTCCCACAGTTGCTAGGACATTGTGGGATTATCAGGAAATCGGCTTGGCTAAACTTTCCCATGGGGCTCCTTTCCTATGTTATTCATTATCCTGTCTTCTGAATTGTTGCAGCATTTCAGAAGAACAAATTGGTTTCTATGGTAGTGTCACCAAACATAGATTTGCTGTTGTATTTTAAGATTTCCAGGTGAAAGTGACCTTCAACGACATTTAGAATAATCCCTCCCACCCCTCCCTTAATCTTAAGATAAGAATATTACTAATTAAATAATTAATTTATCAAAGGTCATCCAGGTAGCTAGGAGTAGAATTAGGGTTTAGGAATCTGGTTTTCTGTGGATTTCCCCATACTTTTCCTTCCTTCTCTTTCCATGACATTGAATTCTTAACTGCCCGAGGGGAGGAGAATTGGAGGAACTGACAACCTAGGGCTAGAGCCCATTGCTTAGTCCAGTTCTTCGGCTCAGCTTCTGTCTCTAACCATTGCTTCTAGATCCTTATGTTTGTCAAACAGAAAATCCAAGAGGAATAGGGAAGGGCTGAAGGGATCCTACTATGAATCAGCAGCCAGAAGCAGAACTTGTCAATCCAGAGGTTAGATCTTGAACCTGAAATGACCAGAGAAGTCATTCAGTCCAAACTTCTCCTTGGAAAACAGGTCCAAAGAGATAAAGAAATTTGCTCTTATATATTCTAAGTAGCAGAATCAAGATTTGAATCCAAGTTTTTGGACTCCAAATCCAGTGTTCCTTTCACCATGCTGATTGCCCTCTATAATATTCCTGACAAATGATCATCTCTTACCATCCTTCCCAACAACCCAAAGACTTCCTCCAGGTATGGGGAACCCATTAACTCCACTGGGATGTTAGAAACCTAAATAAAATGAATGCCAAACTGAATTTACCATTTCCCCTAAAACATACTAATTCTTCTCATTTCATGATTTCTTTTATTGATATTTTATTTTTCCAATTACATGTTATGAAAGTTTTTTAACATTCATCCACATGCATATTTATAAGTTACACAAAAAAAGGGAGACGGAGTCACAAGGCCTTGGACTATCAAATACTGCCACTAGAAATAAAATTGCATGTATGTAAAAGGAAATAACTAGTTACTAAAGTAGTAGATACTTCCAGTTTAGTTTGTTGGAGCAGAGCTCAAAATTGATACCATATGAGAGTAACAATAATAAAATGTGAGGGGTAATTAAAATATGATCTATTTAAACTAGCAGAGAATGCTCAGGGCAAGATTTGTTCCTGCTCCTCCCAGCATTCTGCACTGTGGATCATCCCTCACCCTGTCCCTATGAGCTTTTATTGATGTGTGTAGGAATCTGCTATTGTTCTGTCTAGAGAAACAAGGTTGAATCAGCCTCTGGATAGGACAAAGGGTGGGTTTTTAAGCATCAAGCTCCTTCAGAAAATCTCTAAGCACAAAGTGTTTGAGCTGGAAGGGATCACAGAGGTTGATCTGACACCCTCATTTAACAACCAAAGAAGTATCTAGAAGGAGGGAGAAGGCCAAAGCTGGAAAGCCAGCCTTCTCCAGACTTTAGGGTTCTCTGCATTGAGAGGGAGAGGCCTACCCCTGACCACTCTTAGAACCCCATAGCTGTGCTGGTGGCAGTAGAGATGTCTCTAGGATGAAGTCTTTGGAGAAGAGTTGGGTATCTTTTTGACTAGGCTCCTCTTCCAGGGTTTTTTCTCTCTCCTCTCTCTCCGTACCTGTCTGACTGTTCTTCTCACTCTTTTTTGCTGGATGATCATCCATATTCCAAGGAACCCCAGGGTTTGATCCTGCAGCCTCTTTTTTTGAACACAAATTTTTTGGTGATATTTTCGCTGATAACTATCAAATCCTCATATCTAGACCTCCCTCTCCTAAGACCCTTTCCTCCATTACTAATGGATGTCTTCACTCTGATATCCTGTAGGAAACTCAACATGTCTAAAATGGAACTCATTCTCTTTGCCCTTAAACCCACTTCTTTTTTTACAGCTTGCCTATAGGGTATCACTTTCCTCCTGGTCATCCAGATTTGCAACCTTAAAGACGATAATCTTGATTCCTCATTCTAAAATCATCCACCTTATTTATTCAGTTGCCAAATCTTATAGGTTTTGCCTTCCCAATCTCTCTACTGGCATGGTCACCACCCTTGTTTATATTCTGGTTATCTCTTTCAGTTGTGTCTCTTGCCTTCAAATCTCACTCCACTCTAATTCCTTCTCCACTCAGCTACTAAAATGATAGTTCTAAAGCCCAAGTTGGATGGTCTTACTCCTTCATTCAAGAAGTTTCAGTAGCTTCCTGCTGTCTTCCACAGTAAAATATGAAATTCTCTGGCATTTAAAGTCCTTCTCACTTGACTTCAATCTATTTATCTGTTTTGACTCTTTTCACAGCTGTCCCCCTCACAAAGTCTACATACTAGCCAAACTGTCTCTTGAGCTATTCCCTACACATGTTTCTTCATCTCCTGACTCCACATCTTTGCATGGACTGTCTTGGAATGAATGTTCTGTTTCCTCATCCACATCTCAGACTTCTTAGTTATCTTTAAGGTTACATTCAACTGCTTACCCCTGCCCTAAAATTACTTAAAAAGAAAACAAACAAACCAGTATATGTGAATATAGTGATTATGGAATGACTGTACATACATTTGTTTTATTTTAATTTATGTAGGAGACAATCAGGGTTAAGTTACTTGGCCAGGGTCACACAGCTAGTGTCTGAGGCCAGATTTGAACTCAGGAAAATGAATCTTCCAGATTCCAGGTGTAGCATTTCTATCCACTGTGCCCCTTAGCCATCCCCCTAAGACTTAGTAGGCATGTGTATAGTATGTTACATTTAATTGAATAGAAAAGTTGGATTCTAGGTTACAGCTGGGACTAGGAAGAATGTAAGTGGAGTAGCAAACTGATATTTCTATTAAGAGACTGCCTTGTATTTTATCATGTTTCTCTGATCCATTTGAAATGCAAGAATAACCACCCCTTTATTAAGATAATTACCAGAAAACCGCTTTCTGGGAGGAGGAGAGATACTGGGGGCTATCTAGGTGACTAAAAACAAAGGCTATCTCCAAAGATCTAATTAAAAAAAATAATTACAGGTTTCCTAGACTCCATGGTTGTCTACCTGTACCTTTCTTCTTCCAGACAATATGGTCTCAAATGATTTCAGGTGACCTTAGCTCTAGAGATCTGGAAAGGACCTTAAGATGATCCAGTCCCAACCCTCACATTTTATAGATGAGCAAACTCTTAGATGCAGAAAAGGGAAGTGACTTGCTTAGTCACAGTTAGTAGTTAGAACCAAGATTAGAGACCAGATATTATCACTGCTTGTCTTTCATTTTCTTCTCTCCTCTAATCCAGGCAAAGGAATGGAGGGGGAGAGAGGGGGGAGAGAGGGGAGAGACTGAGTGTCTGAGTGTCAATCCAGATGGGGGTGGATGGATGATTGGGATCTCCAGAAAGTAGAGATTTCATGGTTTCTTTTAGAAGAAATGAAGTAGGGTGGGGGGAGGGAAGTAAGATTAGGGGAAAAATTGTAAAACTCAAAGTAAATAAAATCTTTAATTAAAAAAAGAAGAAATAAAGCAGAATGAATATTTATGTATCACTTGCTATGTTACTCTTATGATAATTGTCCTGGTGGAAGGTGCCCATTTTATTAATTAAGTTATCTCCATTTTATAGGAGAGGAAACTGAGGTAAACAGGTTAAGAGATTTGCCCAAGGTCACACAGTTACTAAGTATCTGAAGTTAGATTTGAACTTGCATTTTCTTGATTCTGTGGCCAGTTGCTTAAATAAAAAAGTCCTTATATTTCTTTTTTGTGTGTGTCACCAAATGAAATAAGAAACATTTCCAGAAACATTAAATTAATGGTAGTTTGGGCAGGAATGGGGTCTATCTTTTATTTGTGAAAAGTGAAGACACACTTGCAATCCTGGCTCTATCACTTACTAGTTTGACTCGGGGCCAAGGCACTTCTTCTCTCTGGGCCTCAGTTTCTTCACCTGTAAAAATATTGGACTAGATCATCTCTAAGGTGTTTTCTTCTTGCTTTGACATTTTGTGGAAGCAAAGCATGATTGGATTTGGAGATCAAGGGCCTAGATATGAATCCTGGTGTTGACACAGATTACTTGTAGGACCTTGGGCAAGTAACTTGAGTTTCTTTAAAATAAGGGACTTGACCTCTTAAGGTCCCATTCTTCTCTATAGTTATGATTTTTATATGTACAGTCACTTTATGTTTTCATTCTCCTTGTTTGTCCATTTTATTTTTATTCTGGGATTAAGGTATTTGGGATTAAGTGATTTGCCCAGGGTCACACAGCTAGTAAATATTAGGTGTCTGAGACTGGGTTTGAACTCAGGTCCTCTTGACTCCAAGTTACTAGGTTGAGGTCCTCCTCTTGACTTCACTGTACCGTCTAGCCTCCCCTGTCCATTTTTTGAAGTGTTCTCTATCTTCTTGGTTGGTCCATCCTGTGACATTAAAAAAAAATATGCTCATATGCTTCCCTTCATTCTCTTGTTCTGGTGTCTCTCTAAACACCTTGTATCATCTTTGTGGGCCAACCTGTTCTGACTGGCTTATTTCTTCAGGAGAGAAGAATAACATCTAACTCCTGATAATACCTATTCAGCGACTCAAAGGCTATTTATTCATTCTCTTCCTTTCTCCTAGTCTTTCCTTCTCTGAATCATACCCTTTGCTGTTAGGAGAGAAGAGATAAGTTAATCCAATTTTTTTTGATTGACTTTATAGAGATCTGGAAAATTATTTCTTAGTTTTTTTTTTAAAAGAAATTATAAGGAAGTAGAGATTGATCTAACTCTACCTGTCTACTTATCCCTATATATCTGTATCTACAGACACATGTATATATAAACACACATATATAGTCATAATTTTTAATTTTTAAAATTTATATTTTTTTCCAAAATTACATGCAAAAATTAACATTTAATATTTTAATAATTAAGTTCCAAATTCTCCCATGCTCTCTCCCTTCCTTATGAAGGCAAACATTTTTATATAGTTTATTCATGTACTGTCAATCAAAACATTTTGATATTAGCCTTGTCTGCATGGATATTTAAAAAATTTTTTTTCAATCTTTCTTCCCACTCCTTTATCCCTGTGAGGGGAAAATAAAAATAAACACAAAACCTTTGTGACAAAATCACTTTTGCTATTGACCATGTCTTTTTTTAAAAAAAAATTATTTATTTAAGGCAGTGGGGTTAAGTGACTTGCCCAAGGTCACACAGCTAGCAAATATCAACTGTCTGAGGCCAGGCTTGAACTCAGGTTCTCCTAACTCCAGAGCTGGTACTCTATGGCACTACCTAGCTGCCTCCCTGCCCCACATTCATTGGCCATGTCTTGATTTGTTCCCTGAGTTCATGGCTGGGCAGCATGCTTCCTTGGAGACCCTCTGGCATTGGGGTTGGTCATTGGCAAGGATATCTTTCATGAACTTCAAAACTTTGTCACAAAATCACAGATCTAGAGTGGGAAGGATTCTTAGTGTTCATTCAATGTAGCTTCTCCATTTTATGGATGCAGGAGGAAGCTGTGTCCCAGTGAGGATAAATTCCTCTTAAGTGACTTGCCTAAAGTCACACAGGTAAGCAGCAAATGGCAAGGATGAGATTTGAATCCAGATTCAAGGACTTCAAATTCAGAACGCTTGTCACTGGACTGCAGTGGACTGCAGTGCCTTTTCTGAGGGTGGGTCCGTACATGTGTGAACAGACTGTTCTGAATCCATGCGTCACCATCAAAGGACTGAGTAAGCTAGACAATGGTTTCTAAAGGTCTTTAGAAATAATTCCTTTAGGGCTGGTCTCTGGAAGGGCTCAAGGACTTCTCCTGCCTCTTCCTGACCCTTTACTCCATTTATTTGTGGAGGGTTTGAGACTTTCTGACAGAAGTAGCATTGGGAAACAGAATCCAGGCGTGGAGGACCTCAGCCTAGTAACTTTCTCTCTCCTCCCCAGACCTTCCGTCAGCCCAGGTAATCTCTCACCGGCTGGGAAGGTAATTAATGACTTCCTTCAAGTTCTCCCTTCCTTCACCCAAGCCAGATCAAATCCTAGGGTGAGGATTAGTGGGTCACATAGTGCGTGGTAGATCATGAGGGGATTAGGCATGAGCATTGCATCTTTGTGGTCATGTGTGGTCACATGGCTGCATTATAGAATTACAGTAACTTTGATCTCCATATGTGAGAAAGAGACAGAGAGAGAAAGAAGCAGAAAGAGAAAAAAGTGATGGAGCAAGAGAGAGAGAGAGAGAGACAGAGAGAGAGATGAGATGAGAGGATTGCCTTAGATTTGCTTGGATATCGTCTAGTTAATAATTGGTCTCCCAGTCCATCCTCCTCACTGCTGCCAAAAGGGTATTCCTTTTTGTTTGTTCTTGATTTTTGCAAGGCAAATGGGGTTTAGTGACTTGCCCAAGGCCACACAGCTAGGTAATTATTAAGTGTCTGAGACTGGATTTGAACCCAGGTACTCCTGACTCCAGGGCGGGTGCTCTGTCCACTGCACCACTAGCTACCCCCCAAAAGCATATTCCTAAAGCACAGTTTTGACTGCTATTCCCTTCTCAAGAAGTCTCCATGATAATTTATAAGATAATCTGGTTTTTTAGGTATTTTAAGCACAGCCCTAAGAAATGTTCTTATTTCTGTGTCCCAGACAAGTGACCACTGGCACACCCAATTCAGAGGGGATGGGCAATTTCTGCCCAACCTTGGCTTAGCTCATGCTCAATAGTAGAATTACTCATGGAAACAGATACCCCCACACCTCTAGTCCCACCTCCACATGCATGTTGGCTGAGTCACATCTGTTATTTGAGGAAACCAGAAAGTCTTGCCCCTGCGGCCGTTCCCTGTATACCGTAATCTCTCACCTGGTCCCCCTCCTCACCCCCGAAGTCGCTCTTCTTTTCCCTCAGCTGCCACTTCATGTGCCCCCTCTATTCCCTTGTCTCCTGGCCCCTCCCCAACCAGGGCCTCTCCAGCCCTGGGCCTGGAAACTGTTTTCTGGAAGCTACTTCTACTTCTCTTTCTGCCGGGCTAAGAGCCCTGGCCCCACCCCACGCCTGGCTCCCAGCCCTGCCGGTCTCTGCCAGCTGCTGTGGGGGCTGGGCTGACCCCTTCAATGGGCCCCAGCCAGCTCTGGATTCACGGCTTCCCTGGGCCTGAAGAAACTGTGACTTGACTGGCCATTCCCCGGCTTCCAGAAAACCCTGCCCTAAAACTGTGGTGTTAGAAGATGGTTTGGAACTTTCCTAAACAATTTCAGTGACTCCGTAGCTTTCATCTCACACCACTGATGTTCAGGAATTTTCCATGCTTCCCCTAAATCGCTCTTATTGCTATCCTTCCTGCCCAGCTTAAAAAACTACTTGGTACGACGAGGCAGGCCTAGAGAGCTGGTAAGAAAGAAGGAACTGGAGAGAGGGTTGAGGCTAAGGAGAGGATTAGGGCCTAGGGGAGAGACCTGTGGGGACAATGAGAGGAAAGAAGTAGAACACTGAGGCACAGAGTCTATTTTTGTGTGTCTGTCTTTCTGTCTGTCCATCCTGTCTACACAATGAAGAAAAAATTGTGAGAAGGGGTCTGGAATATCTTCCCGTAGGACGCCACTCTAGAGGAAAAATTCAGTGCGGAGAAAAAGACTAGCCAGCTGGGTCTGGATACTGATTTCTTTCATTGTCTCTCTCCATTGTAGGTACAGGAGGCTGAGGCCCCCTCCATCTTGAGCAACTATGTCGCATCCCAGTGCTCCACCTCCTTATGAAGACAGAAACCCCCTTTATCCTCCTCCTCCAGCAGGGGGATATCCTGGGCCTTACCCAGCCTATCCCCAGCCGGGCTTTGGACACCCGGCTGGATATCCTCAGCCTATGCCTCCTGTTCATCCAATGCCTGTGAACTTCGGTAAGCTGATGGGAGAACTGGGTATGGAGACAGTAAATATCTCCATCTGCATTTGGGACTTCCTTCAGACTTTCATCTGTATCGTTATCTTTCTCCTTTTTCTTCTCTTTCCTGTCTTCCTTTGTCTTCTCTTCTTGACTCCTCTCTTCCTCAAGCCTCCTTACTTTCCAGGTTAGAGCTGCGACCTTGTGGGCAGGTACCCCTTCCCATAATCTCTCTCCTCTGCTCAATGTGGGCATCTTTCCACATGTTCTTTGTAAAGATTGCAGCTTCTTTACTTCTAATTAATGTGTGTGTTATATACCTATTATAAGTAAATTAGTAGTCTATAGTTAGTATGTGATAAGATTTGAAAGAAAAACATGAGAAACGCAAGGAGGGGAAAGGATCATGTTTGGGGGGGGCATGGATTCCAAAAAGTGGCAGGGGTCGCCAAGCTGGGTCATGAAGAAAGAGAAAAATTTTGATAGACTGAAAGATGGGTTGAGACCATCCCAGAATGGGATAAGGAAATGAGAAACAGACTAGTTTGTCTAGGACACAGAAGATGTGTAAGGTAATGCAGTCTTCAAAAACCCAGAAAACTTTTCCTTGAAGTCACCTTGTAAAGGACCTTGAATGGCAGGGGTCCTGGTCATATAATTTTTTCCTATTAATTTTCTTGTCAAGAACAAATGCTTGGTCCACCTGCTACATAAATCTGCTTACTTTATGAAGCTTTCTGAGACTGAGCCAAGGAGAGGTGATCTTCAGTTTCCTATAGATGTCACTATACCTTCCCTCAAGACTGTACACAATAATGTACCTGCTTTTGATTTATGTGCAACATATATCAAAGACTGATGTAAAAAACTAGAACTGAAACCTCTGTGGTGGGGTGGACAGGACAGAAAGAACAACATTTAGTAGCAGCTTGATGATTCTCACATATTCTGAGCCTCAGTTTCTTCAACAATAAAACTGGAGTAAGAATTCAATTAAATTTAATAAACATTTATTAAGGCCTTACTCTAAGACACCATGGGTTTGGACAATAAAATTAAAAGGACATTTTCTAAACTTATTGGAATTTGCATTCTTTTTAACTGGCCTAGCTGGGGGTTGTGAGGAGAGACTTTTGTCTAAGTCTCATCTCTTGAAATGAGAGGTACCTATTTTTATTTAAAGTTATCCCCAGGGAAGTTGTTGACTTTTTTCCCAATCCTTCCTCCATGGTTGTTTGTCCTTTGATGCCTGACATGCACATGGATTAGATTTGAGTGAGGGAGTGCTGTGCCTCACTTTCTCCTCCAGAGCCATCTGGGTTCAGTGACCAAATATGAATCAGGATGTCTGGAGATGGCACTGGATGCGAGGCAATCAGGGTTGAATCAGCTTCTTTATACCAGCTAGGGCTGGTATACTACCCACTCTCTCCTCTATTTTTTTTCTCCCACTACCTCCTATTAATATGTATCCTTCATTCTTTTTTTATTTCTTTTTTCTTTTTTTTTATTAAAGATATTATTTGAGTTTTACAATTTTCTCCCAATCTTGCTTCCCTCCCCCCACCCCCACCCCACAGATAGCACTCTGTCAGTCTTTACTTTGTTTCCATGTTGTACCTTGCTCCAAATTGGGTGTGATGAGAGAGAAATCATATCCTTAAAGAGAACAGAATTCTCAGAGGTAACCAGATCATACAATAAGATATCTGTTGTTTTTTTTTTTTTCAAATTAAAGGGAATAGTCCTTGTACTTTGTTCAAACTCCACACCTCCTTATCTGGTGTATCCTTCATTCTTTAAGAAGACCAGGACATCAGATGTGATGCCATGACATGCAGATGAATTGGATTTGAGCAAGGGGGTGTTGTGCTAAGTCATCAGCCTCACTTTCTCCTCCAGAGCCATCTTGGTCCAATGGCCAGATATGAATCGGGCGACTGGAGATGGCCCTGGATGCGAGGCAATTAGGGTTAAGTGACTTGCCCAGGGTCACACAGCTAGTGTCTGAGGTTGGATTCGCACTCCAGTCCTCCTGACTCTATGGTCAGTGCCCTATCCACTCTGCCACCTAGCTGACCCTAATATTCCTTGAGAAATACCTCAGGCATCTCTGGGGTTTCATAATCTTCATCTTTTGAAGATGGATCACTACTTGAATCCAAGTTTCTAGGTTTGAATCGGGGAACCTGTGGTGGTTTTCAAAGCACTGTGCTAAGTTACTAGCTGAGGTTCTATTCTCCCTCTCCCTTCTTCCTTAAAATGGGGAAGGGGCACCCTCTTTCCAGATGATGTACCACTGGGCAAAACAATATGTCTACAGATAATTAGAAACAAAATTGATATAAAGTAAATCCAAAGTGACTACCAGTTTGGCACAGGCAATAGAGAAATGGCAATAGTGAAGAAAACCTAGATTTGAATTCCATCCAAGAAACATTCTGGCTGTGTCTCCCTGGACAATCACTTAACCTATCTGTTCCCCAGTCAGCCCTCCAAAACTGCAGTTTGTGGAGCAGGTGCAGATCTGGTTTGGTAGAAGGAGATTATGCCAATGAAATCAGAGGTTAAGGTTTCAAAAGATTTCTAAATAATTTGAAGAATAAAGCAGCATTAACAGATGGGAGGTGTACTAGACTTGTATCCCAAGGAGATTTTCTTTTTTTAAGGGAAAAGGACTCATTTGAACAAAAATATTTATAGTAGCTCTTTCTGTGGTGGCAAAGAATAACATTAAGGAATAGTCATCAATTAGGGAAGGGCTCAACAAGTTGTGGTACACGATTGTAATGAAATACTATTGTGCTATAAGAAATTATGAGCTGAATGATTTCAAGAAACCTGGTTGTGAACTGAAGCAAAGTGAAGTGAGCAGAATTAAGGAAACATTATAAACCAGAACAGCAATATTGTGTGATGATTAACTGTGAATGACTTCTCAACAATACAATGATCCAAGACATCTAATGCAGATCAAAGCATTCTATTTTGTGCTTTTTTAAAATTGCTTTTTGAATTTTACAATTTTTTTCCCCAATATGGCTTTCCTCCCTCCACCCCCCACAGAAAGGCAGTGTGATAGTCTTTACATTATTTCCATGCTATACATTGATCAAAATTGAATGTGTTAAGAGAGAAATCATAATCTTAAGGAAAAAATAAGATATGAGATAGAAAAATTACATAATAAGATACCTTTTTTAAAAAAAATTAAAGGTTTTTGGTCTTTGTTCAAACTCCACAATTCCCTCTTGGATACAGAAGGTATTCTCTATCGCAGATATCCCAAAATTGTCCCTGATTGTTGCACTGATGGAATGAGCAAATCGATCAAGGTTGATCGTCACCCCCAGGTTGCTGTTAGGGTATACAGTGTTCTTCTGGTTCTGCTCATCTCACTCAGCATCAGTTTATGCAAATCCTTCCAGGCTTCCCTGAATTCCCATCCCTCCTGGTTTCTTATAGAACCATAGTGTTTCATCTCATACACATACCACAATTTGTTCAGGCATTTCCCAATTGATGTACTCAATTTCCAATTCTTTGTCATTACAAACAGGGCTGCTTTGAATATTTTTGTACAAGTTATGTTTTTACCTTTTTTCATGATGATCTATTTTGTGCTTTTTTTAAAAAAACATTCCCCCCTCTATTTTCTATGACTAATACAAAAGTATGTTTTGCATAATTACTTATGCATAACCTATTCAAATTGCTTGCCTTCTCAATGAGGGATTGAAAGGTGGTGAGGGAGATAATTTAGAATTCAAAATTAAAAAAAACTAATGTTAATTGTTTTTTTTATGTGATTGAGAAAAAACAAAGTATTTTTTAAAATATCAACAGGAAAAAACAAGCAAAGGTTATCTGGAAGTCTTTCTTCCCAAACGGAAATGTACTTCAGATGATTGTTGAAGGGAGCTAGGGGTTCTAAGAGCTAAGTGGTGGGGGGGGGGGGAGAAAGAGAATTCTATGCATCGGGGGATAGGACAGATCAGGCAAAGGATGGAGCCAGGAAGAGATGGAATATCCTGTAAGAGGAATAGCAAGTAGGACAATTTGACTGGAATGTTAAGTGCGTGAGGGGAAATAATATGATATTAATCTAGAAAGATACACTGGAGGCTGACTGTGAAGAGTTTTAAATCCCTTACAGAGAAAGTTGGTATCTTTTTTCTCATGGAGGCAATGGGGAGCCACTGCTGCTTCTTGAAGCTTCGTACAGTAGTAGCATAGTTAGAACTATGCTTTGGGAATGTTACTGGAAGCTGTGTGGAGGATGGAATAGAAAGGAAAGAGAAGTCTGAGTGAGAGGGCCTTGAATTAGGGCAGAGGGTTAGAAGGGGATGGATACAAGAGAAATCTGGGCATAGAATTAGCCCTTGGTCTTTAGCCTCAGTGTAACCTAGACTTAACCATACTTTCTTACACAATGTTAATAATAGTCATTCAAGCAAAGTCCAACATTTCTAGAGTGCTTTGAGATTTGTAAAACCTTTTATAGGCATTAATTTGTTTGAGTGCCTCAATCTTGTAAAATAGATTTTGCAGGCACTATTATTCTATTATTTCCATTTCACTGATGAACAAACTTTTGTTCTGACATCTGGTTTGTGGGATTGAAGGAGGTTCAGGAAACAGCAATTTATTTTTTGCCACGTCTTTCTTTGTTTTATTTTTTGTTGTTGTTCTTGGATAATGGAGTTAAGTGACTTTCCTAAGGTCACACAGTAGTTAGTATTAAATGTCTGAAGCTGAATCTGAACTAAGGTGCTCTAGCAATTTATTCTTGGATTGAATTCCATTGCATTCAATGTGTGTGCAGTTTATTCAGGGCCTGAGCTCCAATTTAACTGTCTTGATAAATTAACTTAGAAACTTACTATAGAGCAAAGCACGATAATATTCAGTGCTCATTTGGAATTACCTAACAGGAATCACCATTCATCCAATATGCCATTGTTATAAGTTGGAATTTCCAAATATCTATGAGATATTTTTAATTTGAATCATATCAAAGCCTAGTTCCTAGTTTTTTTTTTTATCAAATCTACACTTAATAAAATTATGACTTGTGATTTTTTTTGTGAGCTCTGCTTTTTATCTGAAAGAGAAATTTATATATCTCTTTTATATGAAAATAGCGTTCATGTTCATATTCCCTTGTGTGGAAAAAATTATTGCTATAGACAAACTATTATTTCCAAATTTTTTGTTTTTTTAATATTTCCAAAATTCATAGAGCCTTTTATAATTCATTTTATGCTGAAACTTAACATTTTACTTTGGGTAGATATATGAAAATAAAGAAGAAAAAATTTTATAATCTACATCTCTGGGACGATCTTGTATATATGATTGTGTTAGGGATGGTTTTGGCATTTGTACTTGATTCGGGTCCTCTGATAGTTATATCTATAGGTTGCTTGCTAATCTACTATTGTCTTTCATACCAACTGGTGGGGAGGAGTGTGTCTGAGTCAATTCATACCATATAATCAGATTCATTTTACCATCTCTGCTTTAAGACCCACTTTTTCCACAAAGCCTTCCTCCGTTTCTCTAACCTGCAGAGATCTTCTCTTTGTCAATCCTTTTACAGCATCAAATGATGACCTCAAAAATTATACTTAAATGGTTAGTTATTTTCTGTATTTTAGATCTATCTCTCCATCTAGATTGTAAGTTCCCCAAAGGGGAAGGCTACCTAATGTGTAAAGTTGGGCAGTGGGCTTTTGTTTTTGTTTTTATTTTGGGGGATCTTGGTTTGAATTACTTGATCCTGAAGCATTCCTAGATCTATCCAGCAATACTTTTTTGCATCAGTGTGTAATGAAAATTTCTGAAGAGATACGGCCGGACTGGAAATGTCCAGGTGTGTAGGAGGTCTCTGACTTCATTAGGTTTTTAATTTGGCTGTAGAGAAAGTTGTGTGGTGGGGAGGACAGAGGATGCTCTGAGCCCGTGTCTCAGCCCTAGATGACTTGAGGAACTGTCCCTACAGGCAGAACTGAAGTCTATGGGGGAGGGGAACCTGCAGCAAGCGATACCTTTGGGACTGGAGATTGGGAAGACAAGAAGGTCCGACACCGCTTCATCCAGAAGGTGAGAAACAAGTCCTCTTTGTGGTCCTGAAGGACTGAAATCAGCATGTGCCCAAGGGAGGAGATCCTTGTTCCTGCTCATTTTCATAAGCTATCATCTTATATATAATTTTTTACTCTTTTTAAAGATTTTATTTATTTTGAGTTTTACAATTTTCCCCCTAATCTTGCTTCCCTTCCCCCACCTCCTACAGAAGGCAATTTGCCAGTCTTTACATTGTTTCCATGGCATATATTGATTCAAATTGAATGTGATGAGAGAAATCATATCCTTAAGGAGAAACATAAAAAGAGATAGCAAGATCAGACAATAAGATAAGTTTTTTTTTCTAAATTAAAGGTAATAGTCTTTGATCTTCAAACTCCACAAACTCTCTCTGGGTACAGATGGTATTCTCCATTGCAGACAGCCCCAAATTTTCCCTGATTGTTGCACTGATGCAATGAGCAAGTCCATCAAGGTTGATCATCACCCTGTGTTGTTGTTACGATATACAATGTTTTTTCTGGTTCTGCTCATCTTGCTCAACCAGATATATAATTTAATAATCTGTTGCTAGCTTGCATCAAAATTCCAGTTCCTTCCTCCCTCCAGATCATCTTCCCCATTTCCTATTTTTTCCATCCTTCTATCAATAATCTAATCTAGGAAAAAAATTTTGGCCTCTCCTGACTTTTTTTAGCCTTTTCCATAGTGAATGTTCTGGGGAAGGTCTTCTGGTCACAGGAGTGATTCCTCCTAAGAAAGAGGGGTGACCCTCTCACCTCTGATCTGTGTTTCAGGTTTATGCCATTATCTCACTGCAATTGTTGACCACCGTTGCCATCATCGCTATTTTTACATTTGTGTGAGTTTTTGAGGTTTCTTATCCACTTCTCTTTAAAAAGTTCTCAAATTTCTGGGAATCTTGGCCTTGAGTAGACCTTCTGTTGGGGAGGGCGGTAGACTGTTTCAGGTAGAGGGAGAAAGTGACTGAGGGTTGGGGACCTGTGAAGAAACCATGAGGGAGGTGGTTGCCTTTGGTCCATTGTCCAGGGCAGGACTATACTAACTTTCTTCCTGGTGCTCTTTCCCTTTCCTCATCATATAGGGATCCTGTTCGCCTCTTTGTGAGGAAGAACGTGGCTGTCTACTATGCTTCCTAGTGAGTGTGTTTTCTTTCCTAGTGGCTTCAAGTTTAAGTTGACTGGTGTGCCCCTTTCTGGTGGTTTATTATCCATCTCCACTACCTGGAGTGCCTTGAGAGTAGTTTTATAAAGTTAGTATTGAGAATCTCATTCTTCAGTTCTGCTGGAAGATGGGAAGATGTGGTCACTCTGTCTCGGAGAAAAGAAGAGCTGGTTCAATGAACAGTTCAGCAGGTCACTGAAAAATGGTCAATAGCCACTTTTGGCATTTCTGCATTGTGCCAATCCTCCCCCCCTCTCCTGTGAGAGAGGTTTTGAATATTTTCTGTTTGGCAGTCTCATTCCTCTTCCCACAAACAGCTCCTCATTTTCTAAATAGCTTCCTACATCTTGGAGCTTTGTGGAACTAGTGAGGGATAACCCATTGTATTAGGGAGTGGGCTGGAGGTGGATAAAAAAAAGTACAAGATGGGAAAAACAGAGTGTACTCACTTTTTTCCTGTAGTGCTGTCTTTCTGGCCACCTACCTGACCCTTGTCTGCTGCCAGGGACCCAGGTAAGTCCTGTGGGTTTGGGGAAAGTATATCTTATACTGTGGGTGGGAGGGTAACATAAGGGTTGCAGAGGGTAGGATTTCTGGAATAGAAGGAGGCCCAAGACAGAAAAGTGGGTACCAAAAATAAACCTTGATTCTACCTTAGGCTTACCCCCCCATGGACTATGGGAAATATGCTTTTACTGGGGAAGCTTGTGCCTGATTCCTGACCCCTTTTCTTTTTCTATTCCAGGCGCCGTTTCCCATGGAATTTCATCTTGTTGACCATCTTTGTAAGTCCAGAGGAAAGGGATGGGGTGGGGTGGGGAGGGGAAGCTGGGAGGGTTGGGCAGGAAGATGAAGGAGAAATGTTGACTTTTGTCCACTGCCCAATGGAGAGGTACTTTGAAGAGAGTCTCTTGTACGTGCCACCACCTTTCTTAGCTACCTCTTTTCACATTACCTGATAATTATGTAGATTTGATGATATGGGGTGGTCATTTTTCTGTCCTTATCCCATGTCTTAGCTGTCTTATTCTTCTCTTGGTCTCTCTCTTTTAGACCCTGGCAATGAGCTTAATGACTGGCTGCATAGCTAGGTATGTATGCAGGGGCAATACTCCAGCCCATTACTCTTGGAAAGAGTGTGGTTGGGAGTGTTAGCTCTAGGGTGTGGAGAAGAGTGTCCAACCCCCCCCCCCCCCCCAACACCGCTGAGCTTCTTCCACTTAACTCTCTTATATAGGAAGTATAACATTTCCAAAATATTTCCTGTTGAATTTTCTTTTTTTTATACTGGCCTGGTGAACTGGGAATGATTTACATGGTTGGGTCAGTCATTTCTCTCTCTTTCTACAGTATGTATAACACGAAAGCAGTCATTTTGGCCATGATTATCACTGCCATTGTCACCATCGCTGTCACCATATTTTGCTTCCAGACCAAGGTGAGGGCACTTCATGCTTATCACTCAGCCTCCAAGATGCCCGTTTCCTAGAGTACATTCACTCCATTCCCCAAACTGCAGATGTTGGAGAGAGTTAAGAACTGGGGATACAAGGGGATCCCATTTCTCTGTAGTCTTAAGATTTCTCCCCTCCCCTTCCCTTTCCTAAAACTCCAACCACTTAGCTTCTTCATGTAAAATGGTCCATCCCTATGTGATACACTGACATTTCTCATTCTGGTACAGAAAGACTGAGGTGGTATTTCTGTGAATTCATGGCCAGGTAGACATTTAACAGCTTCCTTCTTTCTCCTTCCTTTGGCAGGTGGACTTCACATCATGTGCAGGGCTGTTCTGTGTGCTTGGGATTGTGTTGACAGTGACTGGGATTATCACTGCCATTGTGCTGTCTTTCAAATATGTGAGTGTAATATCTTCCCTCCCCAAGAGCTAAGGATCCCTGAAGCCCCCCAGAACAGGCCTTAGGCATGGATGGAGTTTGTTGAGAATTTCTAATTTTATAAATAATCTGGAAGTTTGTATAATTGACATTGGCAACCAATGGAACCTGTCCAATTAGAGGAGAGTCAGGAATCAAACAGAAGTTTAATTTCAAAGTGAGGAAAATGCTTGCAAGCTCCTGAGGAGCTAGGGCAGGGGTAGGGCTTATAAAGTCTGAAAACTATAAAACTATAAAAACCCAACACAATAATTTTTTTTCTTTCATTTATTTTTTCCAAGTACATGCAAAGATAGTTTTCAGCATTCATCCTTTTGCAAGCTTTTGAATTCTACATTTTTTCTATCGCCCTCCCTTCCCTTCCTTTCCCCCTTGGCAACAATCTGATATAGTTGTTCGTGTATAATTATAACTCAATCATTCTTAAGTCTTGAATAAACAGTTTCCACATTTGGCATCTCTTAGGACAGGCGCTCTTGGGTCCTGTGGAAATAGTCCCAAGTTCTTAGAATCCTTGAGCCTTGTGATTGTTCAGCGGGGTACAAAACCAGAGGTAGGGTGGTGGGCACTAGTTTGATTCACTTACCAGTAACAAGCACTGGAATTGTTAGAATGTCAGGAGGTTTGATTGTTCACTTTTTGCTGCAGCATGTCAGCTGCTTTTGGTCCCTGGGAAATTGGGAAATTAGTAATATGAAAATCATAAATCCCTCAGAGAACACCTGGTGCTGGTCAAAGCAATACCTTTTGTCAGAGGGTGAGTACAGAGAATTGTTGTTATGCCAAGCTTAGGGTACAGTCTTCTTGCCAGGCCTTAGCTCTGGAAAACAAGGTGTCTCCTAATACCTTGACAGTATGTTGCTTGCCTTTTTTTTTTCTGGTTTTTTGCAAGGTATTGGGGTTAAGTGACTTGTCCAAGGTCATATAGCTAAGTAAATTAAGTGACTGAGGCCAAATTTTAATTTAGCTCCTCTTGATTCCAGGGCCAGTGCTCTATCCACTGTGCCACCTATCTGCCCCAATATTGCTTGCACCGGAAGGAGAGAATTCAAAACTCAGATTTTTAAAAAAGATAGTTAAAAATAAATAAAAAAAATCTGTTTAAAAAAACCTGAGTTTTAGGAAGGCATCCCTCAACCTGAGCATTCTTCATAGGTCTGCAATTATTTCTCATTTTTTTTTAAATTTCATTTTCTTAAGTTAAAAAAGTCATGTGGGCAGCAAAAATAAGAGGATTCAAAGCAATGGATTTGCATTTCAGGAAAACCAAATATTTATTATTTGAACACACTGAATTTCAGAAAAATTTGTCTATTTATTATTTGAACACATTGCATTCAAAAACTGGCCTTTTTTTCCCCTTTGCTTCCCTGTAGGTTTTCTTCTGTTGTCTGCTATGCACCATTTACTTTATTCTTCCCCCTCCCCCTACAATTTAGCATGGGTATATATGTGTCCATATACCCACACATGTATTCACATATATGCATACTCATAGATTCACATACACATACATATTCATATATATCTGGATTGTGTGTTGCTCATTTTTCTAGCATTTCCTCAAAGCAGTCGCTTTTCCTCATTACTTTACTTTTACTCACTACTTTAATCTCCTATTCCTTGGCCCTATTGACCTAAGAATCCCTCCCTTCACCCTTCTATCCCAATCCCTTACCCTCTTAGTACCCTCCCCATCCCCTCCTGTTTTTCTGAATTTAAAATTTTCCCACACACACACACAGGTGTGTGTGTGTGTGTGTGTGTGTGTGTGTGTGTGTGTGTGTTTTACTCCCTCTTTAACCCTTTCCTGATGAGAGTAGGTTCCCAGGGCTACCAGCTATCCTTTCCCATCTAATTCCTCTGTATCAATTCTTCTTACACCTCATTTGTATAACTCCTTTTTAAAAAATACCTTTTCCTATAACATTTTACTTTTAAGAATCCCATCCTATTAAGCTCTATCCCAATCTTTTCTTCAAACTACCCAATTACGCATGACAATCTCGGACATGTGGTTTACATAATGATTTGTCCATATTGAGTCCCTTGTAATTGGTCTTTGATGTTTATATTTTTCTTGATTTTTAAATGTCAAATTTTCTGTTAAGTTCAGGTCTTTTTGGAACAAAATCTTGAAGGTCTGGCAGTTCATTGAATGTCCATTTTTTATTTTGTCCAGGATTATACTTAACTTTTTGCTGTGTATTTTCAGCCACAACACCAGTTCCTTTGCTCTTTGATATGTAGAATTCCATGACTTTTTAATATAGCTGCCATAATTTCTTGGAAGATATTACTAGAGGTTTATTCCTTTAGACTTAAGACAGCATCTTAGTTTTAAAAAAATACAAATGGGAAATTAAATTTTATCAGTAATGCCATAATGGGAAATAATTTGGGTTAGAGCTGAGTTAACTGAGACAAGATGTTGGATTGTGATGAACCTGGGAAAGAAGGCCAGAGCCTTGGGAAGTCAGACTTGGGCTGGAGGACCCTAAGCTGGCAGGGTGCTGAGAGCATGGGGCTAATAGGAGGAAGGGCATTTCAAGAGAAATGGGACTCTGAGAGATGTTATGCTAATGAGGCATTCTGCATCACTGAGTTTGAAATGATTGGAAAAAGACATCTCCCTTAGGGAGAAGTAAGACCCTTTCTCTTGAGATTTGTGTGCTTAGACTCCTGACCTAATCGTGCTCAGAGTACTGGGGTGTGACTGGGTTGGGGACAAGACTGCCTTATATTAACCTCCTTAGATAGTGTGATGTTCTAGCTAGGAAGATCCCTGCTTTGAGTGTGTGTGTGGGGGGTGTAGTTAAGACAATAGCTTCCCTCCTCAGCTAAAAGCTTGGCTAGTATACGTTCCTTGGCTAAACTTGTGGCCTGGATGCTGGATCCCATGGATTTCCTTCTCCTAATTATCCTGGGATGGGCTGTTTGGTTTTTCATCCTTATTGTTCATAGCATCTATTAATATTTTTTAATTGAAATTTGATTTTATTCTAACAATTACTTGAATGGTAGTTTTTCCGCATTCATCCATTTGCAGATTTAGGAAGTTCCATGGTTTTATACCATCCTTCCTTTCCTCCCTGTTCCCCATGGTGGCTAACAGTCTGATAAAAATTTTACATTTACATTGATTTTTTGTGAAAGAGGAATTAGAACTAAGTGGAAAGGGAAAAAAAAAGGAAAACAAGTTTTTAAAAAGTGAACATAGTATGCATTCAGGCTCTGTGGTATTTTTTCTAGATGTCGATGGCATTGTTCCATAGCAGGTCTTTCAGGTTGTCCTTGATCTCTGAACTACTGAGAGGAGCTGCATCCATCATAAGTTGAATCATGTCACAATATTGTTAATGTGTACAGTGTTCTTAGTTCCACAGCATCTATTATTAAAGCTGGAAAGTCCAGCTTGAAACAACTGAGATCTTGACCCTTCCTTAGCTCTCAGTCCCAGGGTTCATGTAAAATTAATGAAACATCTCAGACACAAACCCAGCTTCTTCCCCATTTATAGAGGACTGTGATTTGGTGACTGGTGGCAGGAGCCAGGCTTTTCAGGCTCCCATCTCCCCCCAGACCTGCCCACCCTTAACTCTTACCTTTTGCTTCTACAGATATACTGGCTCCATATGCTGTATGCTGCTCTTGGTGCTATTGCTTTCACTCTGGTGAGTAGCCTTCCCCTTCTTCCTCTCAAGCCCCCCAGGACCCAGACTAAGAGGTCTGCTTTATTTTGCTTCTCCCATCCTTGAGGTTGTACCCAACTCCTAAGAACCTCTTTCCTCTTTGTCTTGGCCTCTAAGAATCATCAGCTTTCTTCCAAGGCTCTGTCCAGACACCATCCCCTCCCTCAAGCCTTTCCTCATTCCTAGTCCCAAATTGCTTTGTGTCATTTTTCTCAACAGAATGTAAAGCTTTTTTCCAAAGAAAGGGCTGTGGTGTTTCTATCTCTTTGCCTGGGAAACAGGAGACACTTGTGGCTGGGGAAGAGGCTCCCTTTCCCTATAGGGTGGGGGGTCATGAGAAGGGACAAGAGGGTCCTCATTATTGCTCTCTTCGTTGCAGTTTTTGGCGTATGACACACAACTGGTCTTAGGGAACAGGAAGCACACCATCAGCCCAGAGGAATATATCACAGGTGCCCTGCAGATCTACACGGATATCATCTACATCTTTACCTTTGTGCTGCAGCTTCTGGGGGATCACAACTAAGGGGGCCTCCCTTCTACCCCATGCTCCTTTCCTTTCTCTCTTTCTCAGTCACTACCCATGCCCCTTTTCTCTCAGTAACTTCCACAGGAAAGGTTTCACTTATTGCCTAAGATCTGGGGGGAAGGGGAGGGGTAAGTCCTGGACTGGGGAAGCCAGAGAAGGACTTGTTCTCTTCTGACTCATCAAGGTTGAATCCAAGGTTTCTGCTCCTTTTTGTACCACCACCCTATCAGGGGTGTGCGTTGAGACGAGCATTCTCTCAGTAACTAAAGGGAAACGAGGTGCAGAGATGACCGAGGAGATGTGATGTCTATTCTCTTCAGGGGATTCCATACTGAGCTGCTATCTAGAATGCCCTTCCTTTCTGGCATTTCCCCCTGCAGGACTGGTGAATGGGGTCAGGGCCTACTCTCTCTTGCACTAGACTTCCCAAATTCTCTTCAAACAGTCCTTCCCCCTCCCCTTTGTACAGAAACGATCCAGTGATGTATATGTAACTGTTTGTTGGGGGTTGGGCGCACTACATACCGGTGCCCAGCCCCGGCTGAAGCCCTGACCCGTGCCTGAGGCCGGAGGGTGAAGTTCTGTCTCTACCCCTCTATATCTGGCTGCCCCCACGTTTGGCCATTGGAGGAGATTAATTCCTTCTTTGACCCTCATGTCTGGAGGCCTGGACTTGCAGGAAGGGGTTGCTGGCAGAACAGGCTGCCTCCCCCTCCTTGGCCGGGCCCGCCCCCTGGGTACGGGGTGGCCCTACTTCTGGGGCCCGGCCCTTTGCCCACGCCAGGCTCCCCCACCCTCCTTCACTCCAGAGGCGGGCGAGCGGCCTCGCTTCGACACCAAGTGCCTTCGGGGCGCCGGAGCCGGGCAGGGGGCACCAGGTATAACGGAAAATTTAATAAAATTCTATGTTTGAACACAGCGCCGCTTCCGGGTCTTTCTGGGGCGGGGGGGGGGCGCGCAGGCGCAGAGGCGGCGGCCCCGCCCCCAGCGGCGGCCCCGCCCCCAGCCACGGCCTTCACGGGGCCCCTCCCGGCCCCGCTGCCGCCGCCTCGGCCCGCCGGAACCTCTGCGTCTCGTAGTGGCCGCGCGTGGCCGCCCGCATGTTCTGCAGGGCCTTCATCTGCTTCTGCCGGTTCTTGTCCACCTGCCGCTTGGTGAAGAGGAAGAGGAGGATGCCGCCGGGGAAGCCCAGGGCCCTGCGGGGAGCACAGCGCGGGGCGGCCGAGGCCCCGCCCCCGCCGTCACCGCGCAGGCGCCGCCCCGCCCCCGCCATCACCGCGCAGGCGCCGCCCCGCCCCGCCGTCACCGCGCAGGCGCCCTCCCACCTCCGCCGACGTCACCAAGCATACGTCCCCCCGCCCCGCCCCCAGAGCGCACGTCACGGCTCGGCCCCCCCTATCTTTGATAACCCGGGAAATAAAATGATAAAGACCCGCGGCGCGGCCACTCACCACGCCAGCCCCACCGCCTTCATGGGGTTCTTGGCCTTCTTCCGGGGGATGTACTCCAGGCCGGGGGGCCAGGGCCCGGGCTCGGGGCCGGCGTGGCGGCGGCGCTGCGGCCGGGGCGCCGAGGCTCGGCCCGGGAACGCTGCGGAGGGAGGGAGGGAGGGCCGGGGTGAGCGGGGCCGCAGGGAGGGAGCGCCGCCCCGGGTCCCGGGCCTGGGGGTGGGGAGGAGAGGGGACGCGGCTTACCCCCGCGCCCCAGGGCGCCCCTCCACCACGGGCCCTTCAGGCAGCCCACGACCGTCGCCGCCATGTTCCGAGTCCCGGAGCGCCGCCCCGCGGCCCGCCGGGAGTCGTAGTCCGGGCCCTGCCGAGGGCCGGAGGCCCGCGCCTCCCAGAAGTCCCCGCGCGGCAGCCCCGCGAGAACTACCGTCCCCAGAAGCCCCGGGCGGCGCGCGGGGGGCGGAGCCTCCCTTCGACCCCGCCGCCGATTGGCCGCCGCGCCGGCCGGGCCCCCTCCTTCCGCGGCTGGCGAGGTCTCGGCGTCGGGGCCCTGGTGTGGCGGCCTCATGGAGCCCGAGCCCGACCCCGGGCCCGAGGACGGGGCGGCCTCCCCCGAGTCCCTGCACTTCCACGGCGACGAGGAGATCATCGAGGTGGTGGAGCTGGGCTCCGGGCCCCCGGACCCCGGTGAGAGGCGCGACCTTTGACCGAGCCCCGGTGCTCCGCGGCCCCCCCGGGGTGGGGGAGGGGTCGCCCCTTGGGCCGGGCCTCAGCCCCCGCTCTCCCCCCCACAGATGAGCTGGCGCAGGAGATGGAGGGAGTAGACTTCGAGGAGGAGGAGGAGGAGGAGGAGGAGGAGGAGGAGGAGGAGGAGCCCGAGGGGGAGGGGGCCGAGGCCTGGGGGGGCGCGGACGGCCCCGACGACAGCGAGGTGACCTTCGCGCAGCACTCAGGTAGCGGGGTGGGGGCGGGGCGGCGGGGCGGGGCGGGGGCGGGGCCGGCCGGCCGCCCCGCCCACCGCCCCGCCCCCCGCAGCCTCCGTGTTCTGCGTGGGCCTGGACCCCCGCACCAACGCGCTGGCCGTGACGGGCGGCGAGGACGACAAGGCCTTCGTGTGGCGCCTGAGCGACGGCGAGCCGCTGCTGGAGTGCCGCGGCCACAAGGACTCCGTCACCTGCGCCGGCTTCAGCCACGACTCGGCCCTGGTGGCCACGGGCGACATGAGCGGCCTCATCAAGGCCTGGCGCCTGGACACGCGGCAGGAGGTGTGGTCCTTCGAGGCGGGCGACCTGGAGTGGATGGAGTGGCACCCCCGCGCCCCCGTCCTCCTGGCGGGCACGGCCGACGGCAACACCTGGATGTGGAAGGTCCCCGGCGGCGACTGCAAGACCTTCCAGGGGCCCAGCTGCCCGGCCACCTGCGGCCGGGTGCTGCCCGACGGTGAGAGCCCTCTCCCCGGAGCCGGGGGCCGGCTCTGAGCCGCAAAGCGCCGGCGTTCCCTCAAGTGGGCCGATAAGAATACTCGTGCGGCCCAGGCAGCCCTTCCAAGGATTTAATGAACAGGCTAGGATGCTCCTAAGGAGCAAAGGACAGCCCCGGTCGCCGTCCCGCTCCTCTCCCCAATCTCCCTTCAGAACGCGAAGCTCCCAGTTTGTCCCCCCTTTAGTCTCCCTCCTCCGGGGCCTACTCCCTCATGGGGCCCCGCACCCTCTCGTCCTTCCCTTGAGCGTCTGAGAGCCCTTTTTCTTCTTTTTCTGTCGGTTTCGTCCGTGGGGCACCAGGGAGAAAAGCCGTGGTCGGCTATGAGGATGGCACGGTCCGGATCTGGGACCTGAAGCAGGCTAGCCCCGTCCACGTGCTCAAAGGTACGGGAACGCCGAGTGCTCTTAGCGGGGCTGGAGGGGGAAGCACAAAGCTGCCCGGTCTGAAGAAAGCGGCCGTGGGGCTGTGGGGGAGGTTGGGGAAGAGGCAGGGCCTTCCTGGCCTCATTCTTTGTTTCTCTGTGCTCCAGGAGCTGAAGGTCACCAGGGCCCACTGACATGTGTGGCCACCAATCTGGATGGGAGCCTCATTCTCACCGGTTCTGTGGACTGTCAGGCCAAGCTGGTCAGCACCGCCACTGGCAAGGTACCCAAAGATCCCTCGTTACCTTCAGCCCGATGCACCCCAGATGCTACCCTGGTTCCGTGTCACCAAGTCATCCTTGGCCTGTCTTCTCCACGCTCTCTTTCCCCAGGCCCAGGATCATAGGCTCATCAAGTGAGAGCTTCAAGGAACCATAGAGATCCTCTAACCCAACTCCCTCATTTGACTGTTGAGGAAATTAAGGCCCAGCTCTCGGGAAGGATGTGGCCAAGGTTTTCTGTCTCCTGACTGACTCTGATATCTTCTCTTTTCTTTAGGTGGTTGCTGTTTTCAGACCAGAGACTGTGGGTTCACAGTCTAACCCTGGGGAGGATGAAGAAAGCGAATCCAACTCAGTGGAGTCCTTGGGCTTTTGCAATGTGTGAGTCCCAGACTAGAGTCAGGGAGGTGATGGGATGTGACGGTAGCAGAGTGGAGAGGGAGAGGCTGCACTTGTGCTGACGCTGCTCCCTTTGTCCAGGATGCCGCTGGCTGCTGTTGGCTACCTTGATGGGACCTTGGCCATTTATGACCTGTCTACACAGAGTCTGAGACACCGGTGCCAGCACCAGGTGAGGCGGCCCTGGGAGTCAGTTCTCCCTAAGTGCTGGTGGGGGGAGGTTAGCTTTTAACTCCTGTAGGAGCTTCCTCCTCCTCTCCCCTTCCCTTTGGTCTCTTGTTCTTCCCGTGAAGACAAGGTAACGGCCCCACTGTCTGAACTGTGCCTCCCCATCCTCTGCTCTCTCTCTGCAGTCCGGCATCGTACAGCTGCTGTGGGAGGAGGGGGCGGCCGTGGTGTACACCTGCAGCCTCGATGGAGCCGTCCGGCTCTGGGATGCGCGTACTGGGCGCTTGCTTAGTGACTACCGGGGCCACACTGCTGAGATCCTGGACTTTGCTCTCAGCAAGTGAGTGGGTGTAGGGAGAGGGGGTCCTTGGGTGGCTTGAGAGAGAAGAGGAGCACGATCCATGAAGGAAGCCCGTATCCTGTGGGACAGATCCCAGGGACACCAAGAAAAGCAGCTAGGCAGCAAGGTGAAATAGTGCCCTGGAGTCAGGAGTACTTGAGTTCAAACTCAGCCTCAGAGTGTGTGGCCTTGGGCAAGCCACTTAACCCCATCTGCCTTTTGAAAAAACTCAAAGGCAAACAGGAGAAACTGCCCTGCCCTCAGGAAAGCTCACAGCCCAATGAAGAAGCCACACACCAAGAGCTCTGTAGAAACAAGGAATAGAGGAGACAGGGAACGGAGAGCGGCGCTGACTCTAAGGGAGCCCAGGGGAGGTGGGCACTGGAAGGGAGCCAGGGAGGTTGGTGGGAGGTTAGAGAAGAGGGAGAAGAGCTGGGAGCAGCCACTGCTCTGTGTGGGTCCCCCCCCACTCCTCCTTTGTTTTCTTTCTCGACAGAGATGCCTCCCTGGTGGTGACCACATCTGGAGACCACAAAGCCAAAGTGTTCTGTGTCCAGAGACCCGACCGTTAGAGGAGGCTCCTGACTCTGGGCTCTTGTTTTCTAGGGAGAGGGGGAGATGGAGGGGGGCTGGCTCCCCCCCACCCAGGGGCTGCCAGGGAGTTCTACCTCCTGACTTCATCTCTTCAAAGCTGTTGCCTCCCACCTTTCTTCACATAGACACTGCCCCCCCTCTTTCTCCTGTTGACCTTTCAGAGGGACGTTCAGCTCTGCTCTGCTCACCTTCCACTTGTGGTGTTTCTTGGGTCTCTGATTCATTTGACGGTTGTGGGAGATGAGGAGTGGGTTGTTAGAAGATTTTTCCTCCTCCCTTCCCCCCCCTCCCAAGGCCCTTTAGGACCTTGAGATGTGGGGGGCAGGGGGTGAAGGGAGAGGAGTTATGATTACAGAGGTTTTAAAAAATGTAAATAAAATATGATTCCCAGAACTGTTGTCCATGGGGGGAGCACTGGGGTGACGGGTGGGATCTAGGCCCTTGCCTGGTGGTAACAAGAGCCAGCAGGAACAGCATCATACCTCTTCTGAGGGTTGATGTCTCCACCCATGACCTTCCTGGGGATCTCCTGAGTCACTCAGCTTGGACAGTCCATCGTCATGAACTTGGACAATGAATTCTATTCTTTGTGGCAGTTCAGCAGATAACTCTATGGGTGGGCAGGTGGGTGGGTAGCTACCCATGCAGGAGCTCTTGGAAGGCTATCTTGAGGAGGAAGGAGGGGTCTTGGGAGTCAAATGCAGGAGGCAGTGGGGAGACTCCCCTTGGAGGGGGAAATAGAGACCTGTCACTGGAGCCCAGCAACAGGGTCTTTGACTCAGTCCCCATCCCTGCACATGGTGCCATCATGGTATGTGGCTCTAGGGTCAGGTGGGGACTGGCGAGAGGTGGCTGTTCTCTGAAGTGACCCCCAGCATCTCTGCACGACTCCCCTCCAAGGAGCTGTGTATCTCCGATCCCCAAGTCCCATGGCTACGGGCACAATAGCAGCGCTGGCACTTCCCAGAGAATTGAGGGCTAAGAGGGTGCCAGGGCCCAGGGGGGGTCGCTGCTCAAATGCCAACACAGAGAGGAGGAGGGCCACAACATATGGGCCCCAGCACAGACCAAAGAGCAGGGTGGCTCCTGCCTGGGCCCTTGCCTGGCGCCAGACCAGGGCCCGTGCCAATGCAGAAGGGGCACCACGGCACACCGCCCTCTCCAGCCGGCAGATATCCTTGAGCTGGTGCCGGGCGGTGACCAGCACCCGGATAGAGAGGAAGGCAGCAGCTACTACTGAGGGTAAGAGAAGGCCATAAACTTCGATGTAGAGGTAAGGAGCAGGGAAGATGGCTTGGGATGTACAGTTGGTACCAGGGGTCCAGTGGTTCCAGCCAAAGGCTGGCAGGCTGGCAAGCAGCAGAGGGGCAGTCCATGCCACCAGTAGGGCCCAGCGGGTTCCTCGGGGAGGGCGGAGGGGCTTCAGAATGGCCAGATAGCGTTCACCATGCACCAGGAGGAGGTTGGCAAGCAGAGAGAGGAAGGAGAAGTTGGGGGCAAGGTGGAGGAGAAGGCAGGGCCAGTAACCATGCCTACTCTCACCCCAGAGCCCAGGCAGGGTGGGTAGAGCCAGTCCCGTGAGCAGTCCAGCCATCAGCAGGCTTAGGAAGAAGCAGCCGGCAGGGGGGCTTCGGAGGTGGCGGTCTCTGGCGATACCCACGGCCAGGAGCAGGTTGGCACCAACAATGAGGCCCGCTAGGGTGAGGGAGAACCAGAGCCCAACTTGGGGCATGGGGCCTGGGTCCTCCCTTGTGATGTTAGGGGTCCTCATGGTGCTCAGGCCTGGGAGACCTTGAGGCAGCAGCTACAGTTCCTAGGGAGAAGGGAAAGACCACAGATTAGATGTGAGGCAGGACACTAATTCTGCTGCGGGGGGCGCATTCCTGAACCAAGTCACCGATCCTCTAACCATTTCCTCTATTCTTTTGCTGCCCATTTTCTCTCTCTTTAGTGTCCTTTCTTTGCTGCCCATTTTATTTTCTATTTCTTTGCTGCCCATTTTCTCCATTCCTTTGCCCATTTTCTCTTTTGTGTCCTTTATTCCTTTGCTGCCCATTTTCTCCATTCCTTTGCCCATTTTCTCTTTCTTTAGTGTCCTTTCTCTATTCCTTTACTACACATTTTCTCCATTCCTTTACCCATTTTCTCTCTTTAGTGCCCTTTCTCTATTTTGCTGCCCATTTTCTCCATTCCTTTACCCATTTTCTCGTTCTTTTGTGTCCTTTACTACACATTTTCTCCATTCCTTTACCCATTTTCTCTTTTGTGTCCTTTTTTCCATTCCTTTACTGCCCATTTTCTCCATTCCTTTGCCCATTTTCTCTCTTTAATGTCCTTTTTCTATTCCTTTGCTGCCTATTTTCTCCATTCCTTTGCCCATTTTCTCTTTTTAATGTCCTTTCCCTATTCCTTTGCTGTCCATTTTCTCTATTCCTTTGCTGCACATCAGGATAACTTCTGAGCCAGAAGAGGGCCTTGGCACTATGGTAATGACTAGGAAAATCAAGAAGGGACTGATAAGAAGGAGGGCTGGGGCTGTCCCTGGCACCCTCCCTTCCTTGCTCCCCACACTCCCAATGTGTCACAGATCATTGAGCAGCCTCCGGGTCGGACTTCCAGCCCATAAACCTGGCTCCGCAATGTACTAGCAACAGGAACAACACTGGGCAGTCCCTGGGGAAGTGGGGGCCTGAAGGGGGGAGAGGGAAGAGGAGCAGCCACATAGTTTCTGGGAGGAGACCTCAGGGTGGGAGGGGACCCTCCTGGTGTAGCCTGGCATCTCCATCTGGACCAGGTGTGGGTGAGCAGGGAAGACAAGCGACCTAGATCTCAGCTCGGTGGTGTCTGACCACATGGACGCCTCTTTCTGGCCCTCACTTCCTCCTGCTTCTCCCTGATTCCATCTCATGGGCTTCCTTCAGATGATCTGACCTCATCCTGGGAAAGCAAGGACCTTGCTTGTCATCCCTGGCTTTGGTCAGGACCAAGAGTTCCCAGCTTCTGTCAATAGAGGGTAACTGTGTTGCTGGGATTGAAGTCAATAAAACTAGAGTTTCTATACTCCCCTCATTTCCTTTCTAAAATGGTCCCCCCCCCCAAGTCCATCAGAGCCAAGGCTCAGGCTGACCATTGCCCTTCTCCCCAGCCTGGGCTCAGTCTCCTTCCCACAGCTCAAGGGTCCCCTGTTTCCTCTCCAGGGTTTTCCCTGCTCATGTCAGGGAGAGCCAGTCTGGCTTCGGGGTTGCGGCTAGGGTTACCCACTGTCCTGGAGATGGGAGGGAAAGCCACCAGCTGCTTTGAGAACCAAGCACTGGGCTGCCCCTCTCTGCCCTGCTTCTGATCTGGTTTCTCTCCTCTTCATTAAAGTTTTCCCCAATAACCACCCTTTGCCTCCGTCCCCCTAAAGCAGCCAACAGGCTGGAGGTTCATGTACTCTACAGAAGAAAAGGATCTGAGTTCAAACCTCAATTCACAGATAAGGGAACTGAAAAAGGGGAATCAGTTTGTTCAGATAGCAGAACTGGGATTTAAACTCTGTTCCAGCCCGAGAGCATGGGTTCTCCAGATAGCGCTCTGTGACTGGGTTGGAAGTGATGGGGAGGGTGATGGGAGCTCTTCTTGGCTCTGCCAAGGCTCTGATTTGGGCTCTTGGGGAAGGGAAACCTTTACTCACAAGTCTCGGCCAACTGAAGTCTTGAGTCCTGTTCTCCGGGTCCCAGGACGCTGTCCTGGGCTCCATCTGACTGGTGGTGCCCGCCTGCCCACCAGGACCCAGGCTCTGGGCTCTGCTCAGCTGCCTCCAGGGCCCCCACCATGGAAGGAGGGAGGGAGGGAAGGGAAGGTCCGCCCTTGGGAGGCGGGATGGAGGGGTGGCTTCAAGGGAGGAGGTGGAGGAGGCAAGGAGCAGGATCTAGCATCTGGCTCACCCTTGGGGATGAGGGACGATGGTTGTTGATAGCTGTCCCATCCCAGGCACCCCGCCTTTCTCAGTGACCTCATGTAGCCATTAGCTCTGGCTACCCCAATTCCCAGTACTCTTTCCTGTAGCACCTCAGACTTGGACCTTTCTCACCCGAGCTTAAAGTATGAAATTCTGTTTTTGACAAATGAATGTTTAATTAAACAACTCTAATTTCAGTTAGGGAAAGACAATGGTTTAATGTGTTAACTCTTTTCACCTCCTCCTTCTGCCCCAATACATTTATTTGTTAGTATCAATATTTTTTTAGGTTTTTTTTTTTTGCAAGGCAAATGGGGTTAAGTGGCTCGCCCAAAGCCACACAGCTAATTAAGTGTCCGATGCTGGATTTGAACTCAGGTCCCCCTGACTCCAGGGCCGATGCTCTATCCGCTGTGCCACCTAGCCGCCCCATCAATATCTTTTTTTAAATTGTTTTTATTTTTCCAACTACAAGCAATGACAGTTTCCATTTTTTGCAAAGTTTTGAGTTTTACATTTTTCTCCCTCCCCTGGACAAAAAACAATCTAATACAGGTTTTTGTATCAATATCTTAATTCAAAAGAGTGATGTGGGGAAGTTATTTTTGGAGTAGGGACTCCTTTCCTGCCTCCCTTCTCCACCCCCAATCCCATATCAATTGGACCTGTTCAAATTTTGATGTTGCTGTCCATTAGCAATCACCTTGGGTACATCATGTAAGTAGTCAGAGGAACTATGATAAAATCTCAATAGTAGTTTACTTAATCCTTGTGGGAATTCAAATCCAAGTAAGGCCGACCCTTAAGGAAATTACACTGAACAGAAGACAATATATAGAGTTAGTTGTTCAGTCATTTTCAGATGTGCCCAAGTCTCCGTGACCCATTTGGGTTTTGGGTTTTTTTTGGCAATGATACTTTGATTTGATATTCCCCTCTCCAGTTCATTTTATTGATAAGGAAATGGAGGTAGACAGGGTTAAGTGACTTACCCAGGGTCATACAGCTAGTAAGTGTCAGAGGTCATATATACCTAGAGAGGTGCTGGGAAATAATGGGTGGTGGGGAGAAAGGGTAATCCAGTGGGAGCAATACCTGGGTCGGAAGGAGGAATCGCAGAATCCAGTGAACAGTGATATAAAAAAGGGTAGCTGGGCACCGTAGTAGATAGTCAGGAGGACTGGAGTTCAAATTCAGTCTCAGATACTAGCTGTGTGACCCTGGGCAAGTCACTTAACCCTGATTGCCACCCCCCCCCAAATGATATGAAACAAGTTGTAGGCCTTCCTAAAATGGTGACCAGGGAGTCAGTAAGGAGGAGTCTAGAGCCACCGGACAGACTGCCCATGACGACAATGTAGGGCATGTTGAGGATGAGGACAAGTCACGCCCTTTCGGCCTCATTTCCTCATTTTAAGATGGGGAGTTGGACCAGATGATACCTGAGGGGGTTTTTTTTTCAGCTCCAAATCTACAGTCTTGTTTAAGGGGAGGGGGGCAAGCATGGAATCCCCCTCACTCTTTTTTTCTCCCCTTTCACCCAAACATCAAAGCAAATGAGCAGCTTTGAGACTATGGGGGTATTTGGTAGAGCATTACTTTCAGGGACAGAAAATGAGAAGGACCAGAACCAAGAGCCCTAAATCTCTGTTCTCTTTTCTGGTCTTGTAGGATGAGGACTTTGGGGGCTAAGGGAGAGGAAGAAATATAAGGAGATCAGTTCTCATGACAGAGCAGAGGGAGGTCCACAACAAGAAAGGCAGACTTGAAGCCACAGGTTCTCACACTCCTCCCAGGAGCTAGGTAGAGCATGTAAACATAGAATGATGCCCATTCTACTGAAATTCTGAGGAGCTTTGACTTGTCCAGGGTCACACAGCTCTTAAGAATTAGAACAGAAATTTGAATGCATACTTCCTCGAGGCCAGGGTCTTTCATTGTGCCAGTTCTGAAGGAAGACTAAGAAATGGCATTAGATTTCCTTTCCTCTGGACCAAAGGAAGGGTTGAGACTGGTTGAGACCCCCAAGAAGGATCGTTTTAAATAACTGACAAAGTATCATGTTAGTCATTGGTAAGAGTTCCTTCTCCTTAGGGTCTGGGGATATTGCTATTTTTGTTTAGCCTTCATTCTCTAAGAATACCACAACATCAGGGAGGTGATGCCATGGCAAGGACATGAATTGGTTTTGAGTTTGGGGGTGGGGGGTGGGCTGTGCTAAGTCACCAGTCTCATCTCCTCTGGAATCATCTTGGATCCAGTGGTCAGATATGGATCAGGAAGACTTGGACCTTTCTGACCCTAACTTATAGTATGAAATTCTGTTTTTGACAAATGAATGTTTAATTAACCAACTCTAATTTCAGTTAGGGAAAGATAATGGTTTAATGTATTAACTCTTCCTCACTCCTCCCTCTGCCCCAATACATTTATTTCTTAGTATCAAGATCTTTTTTTTTTAAATTGTTTTTATTTTTCCAACTACAAGCAACGATGGCCCTGAATATGAGTCAGTCAGGGTCATGTGACTTACCCAAGTCACATAGTGATAAGTGTCTGAGGCTGAATTTGAACTCAGGTCCTCTATCCATTGCTCCACCTAATCGTCTGAGGATAACTCAACTTGGAGAGGCAGACAAAGAGATAAGGGCCTGGAGAAAGTGGGAAACAAGTCCAAGCATGAAACTGGAAAGAAGAAAATCCTCAGACCCACTTTCGAGGGATGGTCTCAGGAGATGTTCTTTATACCCTCCATTGGACAAGAAGAGATTGTCCTGGGAAAGTTTAGAATTTAGCGGTGGGTCTGGAGAGATATGTAGAGTATAGGGCCGTTGCATACCAAGGATAAACAGACCTCCCTCTGTTTCCAACCTTGACCTCTATCCGGCAAGGACTCAGAATGTCTGCATTTCTTCTCTACTGTTTAAACACTGTGAAGGCTGATGTGGGAACACATCTGACTGGGAGGGGAAGAGGGGGGCAGGGGGCTCAGAGCCAGCCAGCATGCTTGGGTTCTGTTCTGGTCTCTGTCCTGCCAGATCTTTGCCTGGTCATCTACATGATTCAAGTCTCATCCTCTTATATCTTCTGGAACTGGCTCACCCACTCCTCTTCTGTTGGAGGACCACACATACTTTTGGTTGGTTAGGCTGCTTTCCTAGCTATCAACCCTTCACCCTTCGGTCTCTCCCTGGTTCCCTCCCAAAGCTAGCTGTCGAGGTGATAGCTGCCAGGGCCTCTATTCCAGACCCAGATCTTTTACTTTCTTCTTTGCTAATCTCTCTTAATTTTTCTAAATATTTAAATTCCTCTGAGCCATCTGGTTAAGCCTGGGGACTGGCTGGTGTAATGAGTATTGACAGTAGAGGACTCTTCCCAAGGATTCTGGTTGACTCACATCTCTCCTTCCAAAAGAAAAAGTCTGGAGAGAGAGAGTTGTTGGGCGAGAACTTCCCTGTTCATTAGGCTCCTGACTATTCTTCTCTCTTTATTATCACGGATGAACATACTTTTAGGGAGGACCTAGGGAAGATAAGGAGAGGGAAATGCTAAATTAAAGGATGTCAGAGGGAAGTAGGTTCCATGACTGTCCAGAAGACTGAGGTTGAGGTCCTTCTGAGGGATGATTTAGGAAAGTAGCACCCACAATACTGACAGCTGACATTTCATAGAGCTAAAGATAGGACTTTACCATTCCTCAATAGAGAAATGTTCATTTGATATGAACAAACAGTTCTCAAATGAAGTATTATGAAGTATTCATAACCACCATAACCATTGAAAGAATGCTCCAAATTAGTAATTATAAAAAGAATGCAAATCAAAACAACAGTGAGGTTACATTGTGAAAATTGGTAAAAATGGCAAAAACTGACAACAGTCAATATTGAATAGGCCCACTAATATATTATTGGTGGAGCTTTGAAATGGTACAATATTTTGTTTTTGTTTTTTAGTTTTTGCAAGGCAATGGAGTTAAGTGGCTTGCCCAAGGCCACACAGCTAGGTAATTATTCAGTGTAAGAGGCCAAAATTGAACTCAGGTCCTCCTGACTCCAGGGCCCATGCTTTATCCATTGCGCTACCTAGCTGCCCCCCCCATGCTACAATATTTTGGAAAGCAATTTGGAATTATGTAAGTAAAGTGCCTAAAATGCCCATATCCTTTGAACTGGAAAGAATCCATTACTGAGTTTATACCCCCAATGAAGTCAAGAAAAAGAAGGTCCCCATAGACTCCAAAATTTTTATAGCAGCACTTTCTTGTGATATGATAGCTAAGAATATAAACAAAAGTAGGTGCTCATCGTTTGGAGAAATGGCTATATAGTTGTGGTACAGGAAGGTAATAGAATATTACTATGTCATTAAGAAATGTATGATGACACAATTAATATATATTATATTTATATATATAAATTATATATTAATATAATATGTGTAAATATATACTTACTATTCATGTTTAACATATCAGCATATTCTATGTTGTAGGGAGGGGAGTGGGTGAAAGGTAGGGAGTTGGTAGAAAAATGGGGAATCTTACAAAAAGATGAATGTTGAAAGTTATCTTTACATGTAATTGGAAAAAAATAAAATATATTGAAAAATGTGTGATAGATTAGCTCAGTGTGTAGAGCACCAGTCCTGAAATCAGGAGGACCCGAGTTCAAATCCAGACTCAGAAACTTGATACTTAATAGCTGTGTGACCTTGGGCAAGTCACTTTAACCCTATTGCCTTGCAAAAACAAACAAAACAAAACACACACAAAATGTGTGATGAATACAGAGAAGCATGGAAGGAACTATACGATCTGATGCATAGTAAAGGAAACAGAACCAAGAAAACACTCATAACACTGTCATAATAACCATGTAAAGAGAAAGAATAACTCCCAACAAATCAAAAGTATATATAGGGGCAGTTAGGTGGTGCAGTGGATAGAGCACCGGCCCTGGAGTCTGGAGGAGCTGAGTTCAAATGTGACCTCAGACACTTATTAATTACCTAGCTGTGTGGCCTTGGGCAAGTCACTTAACCTCATTGCCTTGTAAAAAAAAAACTAAAAAAGTATATGTATCAAAATTATAAAGTTCAAACAGGTCTCAAATGAGGAGATGTGAAACCACTTGGTGAAGATGCAGATCTACAGGTGTTACAAATTGCATATTTTCAGATTTTTTCCAAATTGCTTTCCAGTTGCTTTTTTCCCTCTAAAATACTATATTCATAAGGGTCGGTTCTTTGGGAGGGTCTGGAGGAAACTGCTTGGGTAACTATAGTGATGTGAAAAACAAAATATCAGGAGGCAATTAAGGTGGATAGAGCACTGGCCCTGGAGTCAGGAGGACCTGAGTTCAAATCTGATTTCAGATACTTAATAATTGCCTAGCTGTGTGGCCTTGGGCAAGTCACTTAACCCAAATTGCCTTAAATAAATAAATAAATAAAAATTTAAGAAAAAAATTAACAAAATACCATCTAAAATTTATTTTAAAAAGGATAGGGTTTTAAAATTGTGAAAGAAATTTTTACATTAGTTTATTTGAACTTTACAACAAACCTATAAGATATAGAGCAGGCATTATTTTCCCTCATTTTATATAAGAAATAGGATCAGAGAAGCTGTGAGTTGCCCATAGTTACTCATTTATTAAGCACCTACTTTGGGCCGGGTCCTGGGATACAAAAACAAAATGAAATAGTCTCTGCCCTCCAGGAGCTAACATTCTAACCAGGGAAAACAGCATAGACATAAGATATATTCAAAAATCAGTAGAAGGTAAATGGAAGGAGGAAGAGCACTAGGAGCTGGGGTGAGTGTAGTAATATGGAATGGGAATTAAGAAAGGTTTCTTATTGAATTTTTTTATTTTTTTGGTGAAGCAGTTGGGGTTAGGTGACTTGCTCGGGGTCACACAGCTAGTAAGTGTCTGAGACTGGATTTGAACACAGATCCTCCTGATTCCAGAGTGAGTGTTTTTTCCACTGCACCATCTAACTGCTATCTTGAAGAAGATAAGGGGTTATAAGGGGTCAGTGAGGGCATTCCAGAGAAAGGGGGACACCTGGTAAAAGATGGGGAGGTGGGAGCTGGGTGTCACATGGGAGAAAACCACTTTTACTGGATTGTGGTGTGGGAAGGATAATGTAGAATGAGCTGGGAAAGACCAGGCAGGGACAGATGGAAGAGGGCTTTAAATGACCAGTGGTTTTTGGTCGAGGCAGTGGGGAATTGTTAGAATGTATTGAGTAAGGGAGTACTTTAAGGTAAATTCTGTGTTTTAAGAAAAAATGATAACTAAAGGGTCAGGTGGAGAATTCAATTGGGTCTCCCAATTCCAAATTGAACACTACTACTCTGCCTCTCAAGAAAAGCTTCCTGAGGAGCAGTGGATAAAGCACCAGCCCTGGAGTCAGAAGTACCTGGGTTCAAATCTGGCCTCAGACACTTAATAATTACCTAGCTGTGTGGCCTTGGGCAAGCCACTTAACCCCATTGCCTTGCAAAAACCTAGAAAAAAAAAAGCTTCCTGAGTTGGAGGATGCATCCCGGTTCATTCTTCCTGGGGCTGAGGCCAGGCCTGACTCAAGTCTTTTTTTGGGAGTGGGGAGTGCTGAGTCCAGGTGGGAAGTAAGGTGGAAGGGGGGGTGGGATAGCATCAGAAAACTGTAAGGGCTTAATAACCAGAAGGGGGCAGTGTTGTCCTTAACTAGCTGCTCAATTTTTTAATTTTTCAAAGCTTTAGATTAGGAAAAGGTTAAGGTTGCTGCCTTTGTTCAAAGGTGCGAATGTTATCTCTGTTAATAAACTGGTCGTGTGTCCGTGGGCAAGTCCCATAACTTCTCAGTTCTCTAGGCATTCTCTAAATCTTGTCGCCTGGTACTGGCAGAAGAAATTGCTCTCTGGTAGAGTATAGTATCAATAAAATTATTGGTCCCCTCCCTGTCCCAAGTTAGCCAAGTAGGGTCAAATATCGGCTCTTCCAGGTTAAACAGGATACAAAAATCCATGCAAAAAGTGATGCCAACAGGTGGCAGAGGCAGGTTTTTTTCAAGTGGCAGCTAGGTGGCACAGTGGATAAAGCACCTACCTTGGAATCAGGAATGCCAGAGCTCAAATATGACCTCAGAGATGGCCTAGCTGTGGTGACCCTGGGCAAGTCACTTAATTTTTCTGTGCCTTTGTTTTCTCATCTATAAAATGGGTATAGCAAGAGTACCTCTACTCCAAAGTTTAGTATTTATACAGCACTTTATAATTACATGAAAAGACTCTCTGAATCTCTTTCCTCATCAACCAAATGATGAAGTTGAATTAGAAGTCTTCTAAGGTCTCTTGCATACAAGAACTATAATTTTATGTTTTATGGTGCAATACCTATAAATATAAGATTTTGTTGCCATCTTCATCGTTGTTTTTCTGTTTTTCAGTTGTTCAGTTGTGTCCAACTCTGGGTGACCTTGTGACCATAGTACCCTTGACCACTGTCCATGGTGGTCCTTGGCAAAGATACTGGAGAGTCTTGCCATTTCCTTCTCTGGTGGATCACCTTTGTCAGGGCATTTCATTGTGGCCGTCTCGGGCAATCTTGCACAGAATAGCTCCTAGTTTTATTGAGCTATGCCATCCCCTTTGCTATGACAAGGCAATGTTCCAGGAATTGACAGTCAGATAAAGCAGATGCAACACATACAAAACTCACCTGTATGATTCAGGGCAAGAACTATGGAGTCTGAATGCAGAGCAGAGCATACTATTTTTACTTTTAAAAATTTGTTTAATATTTTTCCTTCTTGTGGTTTTTGTTCTGATTTTTATTTCAAAACATAACTAAAATGGAAATATGTTTAACATAGTTAATATATGTATAACCTATATCAGATTACTCACTGTCAAGGAGGAGAGAGAAAGCAAAGGGAGGGAGGGAAAAATGTGAAACTCAAAATCTTACAAGAAAAGAAATGTTGAAAAAGCTATCTTTACATGCGATTGGAAAAAATAAAAAAAGTTTCAAAACTCAACCAATTAGCTTGGTTGAGTTGCTTGAGCTTAATAAATATTGATTGATTGATTGATTACCTGTCTTCATAGCTAGGTGTTAGATAAGGTAGGGGATTTAGGAAAAGGTCTCTCTTACAGTCATATGAATGGATGAAACTATCTAAAACATTTATTAAATGTTTAATATTTGCAAGGCACTGTAAATATACCATAATGATGGTATATGATGTGTATAAGAGAGGTCTTAATCAAAATGTATGAGAAGTGCTAAGTCTGATAGGTCATCTCCATTCCTGGAATCAGCAAAGGCTTCTGAGACAAGTTAGTCTTTGAATGCTGCTTTCAAGGATGGATAAAAATTCAATAGCTGGAGAGGAGGAGGAGGAAGACTAATGGTAAGGATTAAAAATTAGTCAAAATGTTTTGGAGAATGGTTCTGTTGCAAAGGTTATAACCCAGTGTGAGCAGCAGCAACTTATTTCATCCTTAGACTCTGGGATATAGTGGCAATTATTATTCCCATTTTACAGATGGATAAGACAGAGGGAAACAAATTTCATTATTGTCTGAGGTCAGATTTGAAGTCAGGTCCCAACCACTGCTCTATCTAAAAGAGGTTAAAAAGTGAACAACTCTGTCAGTGGGTTGTTAAGTACTGAGGATGATTAAATGGTAGGTATCCTTTCCTGATCCTCCTGGCTGCTAGTGACTTCCCCTTTAAGTTTACCTTATATTGTATTTACAAGATATAGTATCTTGAGAATGGCTAAACATGAACATGTTGTCTCCTGTTAGAATGTAAGCACCCTGAGGGTTGGAATTATTCCTAAATCAGGTGTTTTATAATTTATTGTTTATTTTTTTAGGTTTTTTTTTGCAAGACAAATGGGGTTAAGTGGCTTGCCCAAGGCCACACAGCTAGGTAATTATTAAGTGTCTGAGACCAGATTTGAACCCAGGTACACCTGACTCCAGTCAGGTACTTTATCCACTGCGCCACCTAGCGGCCCCCTATAATTTATTGTTGATTGATGATTTGGGAAACTTGGACTCAGGGAGTGGGAGGGATGCTAGCAAAGTGACAGAAATGGGGAAACAGTATTTTTTTTCCTTTCTTTCCTCCTCCTCCTCTTCTTCTTCCACTTTTTCTTCTCCCTCTTCTCATCTTCCTCTTCTCCCTCCACCTCCTTCTTCCTATATTTCCTCATCCTTTTACCTCTCTTCTTTTTCTCCTCCTTTTTCTGCTTTTCTCCTCTCTTCCTCCTCCTCCTTTCTCTCTCTGTCTTCTCTAGAACAGTGTCTTGCGCATAGTAGGCATTTAATAAATGTTCACTGAATTGAATAAGTTAGAAGCATAAGAGCTAGAAAAAGAATACTATTTGAACACATAGACTTGGAGCTGGAAGGGAGTGTAAAGGATGACTAATCAGCCAGGCATTTTACAGATGAGAAACTGAGGCTTGGAAAGTTTGAGGAACTTGCCCAATGTCTCATCTTCTGAGTCAAAACCAGCATTTTTTCCCCTGTATCTCATTTCCTCCTAATCTGAAGTACAATAGCTGAAAGCATTTGGAATAAAGATGTGTAGAAAAGCATACCTTTATAGTTTACAAAGCACATTACAATTTACAAATATTTTGACTTCTATAGTTTCATTCAGTTTTCATAATCCCACTCCTCTCCTTCCCCATAGGCAAGACAGATTGTCAAATGAGGAAATAGACTGGGAAAGGAAGTCAGTTGATTTTCACTGTCCTATAGCAAAATCAGAGTCAGAATCAGAACTCGAACCCTATCCTGACTCTAAGAGATAAATATTATTCCGGCTATACTGTTGTCTTTTGTCATTATTCAATCATATGCTTTTATTTCTTTCTTTTAATTGTATTAACCAGTATTAATCAGTCAAACCAGTATACAAGAGTTCAAACCATATAAACCAGTTTATACAAATGAAAATATACCAGTTCAGTATAAATTCAAACCAGTATAAATCTTTTCAAACCAGTATTAAAACTATATATAAAATGGTATATAATTCTCTTTTATACTAGATTGAACTGGATTATACTTGTTTGAAATTGGTATATATTGGGCTGATTTGAACTAGATCACTAGTTGGAACTGGATTATATTAGTCTGAATTGTTTGAATGAATTTTTCTTAGTTACTTCTCTTTGTATTTGCTGTCTTTCTTCAGTAGAATGTAAAGTTTGATGAGTCCAGTTCTATTCCCAGTGTCTAGCCGTAGTCACACGGGGGCTCTAATAAATGCTGGGTGACATTAAATTTGTTGGACTGTTGGATTGTTGACATGCTTAGAAGAATGAAAAAGAGGAACTGAAGAAGCTAAAATCAAGGACCTCATTCTTAGTGAAGGAGACTTAGTCACCTACTGTTCTGGGGTGTGAGAGCTTGACTGGGGGTGCAAGGAGAAAGGAAGAAGAAATGGAAACAATTACTAAGGCGGGATGAGGTAGGAATTTCATGATCTAACCTATGTAGAAATGCAACTGAACACGTTCATCAAATGTTCATTAACTGGCTACAAGAGACTAAACGTGTTAAGGCCTGGGTGGTGAAAAATTCAAACCAGTTTCTGATCTTACTGGGAGATAATGGTGGAATCCTCCCTCACAAATATGGACAGCTGTCTGTAGCTGGGAGTTACTGCCTTGGGGCTGGCCCCGTTTGGAGGGGTAGGGCTCCCCTGGGCCATTTCTGCCAGCACAACCCCACCAGCTATAGGGCAGCTTATAAACTTACAAACCCTTCCTGGCTTCCTCATAGAACTGAAGATGATTTTCCCTTTCCTCCAGCTGTCACCTCCCTCTCCTTGAAACCGTTTTGTATTAGCATCATCAATCTAAAGCTGGAAGGAATTCTCAACCAATTTATAACAGGTATTACAGTAGAAACTGAGGGCCAGAGAGTTTACCTAAGATCATATAGGTAAACCCATATATAGCAAGCTGACTGGGAGTTAGAGTCAACTGATTCCAAATCCAGCCTCGTTCCCACTGAACCAAATTCTTTAAATTTACTTGTACCCAGGTGTATTCTCCATTTCTCTTATAGAATCTGAGGGCAGGGACTGGTTCATTTGTATTCCCAAACTTAACACAGTGCCTTATACTTATTAGTCACTTAATCAAGTCTGATAAATTGAATTTTTTGATGGATGAAAATGTCTTTTGTTTTGTTAGAAATGTGAAAAAGTGTTGTTGCTCATTAGGGGAAACATATAGGAACCAGTGTATCCATGAGATTTGTAACCCCAGCCTATGACTGGCATGAGGGGGCAGGAACAATACCTTTCAAAGTGCCTGTATTTTGGGATTTCCCCACCCCTCTCTCCCACCATGAAGGTGTACCATTTTGTTAAGATATCTTAATAAAAAAAAGAAATGTAAAACAGCAGATTTCATTCCCCCCCCCCCCCAATTCATAATGTTAGTTTGGCTTCCCCTCTCTTTAGTCAGATAGATCCTGCCCATTTCATTCTCTCCCAGAGATTTCCTGATCTCAGAAGCTCCCAAGTTCAGTGTATTCTTATTGTGGCCTTCAGAAGTCTGGCTTTTAATCAGAGGGTTGGGTAGAAAATCCTTAGAGTATCTTGAGCCATCCTGTTAGCACCTCCCTTAGATAAAGCAAATTGCTACTCTGGGGAGGTGTATCCTCTCTGTCCTCCTACCCATGCACCTAGAGGCAAATGTCTCCTGGTTGTCTCAGGACAATAGGGAGCAAAGACGATAAAGTGATAACAAGGATCCTCCTGGAGTTATGGACTGAGGTGAACCCTCTGAAAAAGAATTACAGAATCTCAGCAAACTCATAGCCATATTCTACCAGTCCACTGCTGATAGATGACATAGAAGAGCAACCTATTCATTTTTTTTCCCAGGGAAAACAGCAGTAACTGACTAAAAACTCCCTTTTCCATTGTGGATATGAAACCCATCTTGAGCATTTTGTTATCTCTGCCCGATTAATTCTATCAGAATATTGCTATTCTAGTATTCACCGAACAATGAGTTAGTAAAGGCACTTTTAGAACACACAAGGTTCTAAAACACACCCATATTCCCCTAAACTCTATTCTTACCCAAGGTCACTCAGCTAGTGTCTTAGGCTGGATTTGAACTCAGGTCTTCCAGGCTCCTGGCTCAGGACTCTCATATGCTACCTAGCTACTCAGTGCTGATGGATGCACATTTATCAATGATAGGGACATGATCCTGGAGAGATGGGCTGTACACTTTCACAGTGTTCTTAATAGACCATCATCAATCAATACAGAACCATTGACCATTTACCTCAAGTTGAAGTCAATCAGTCCCTAGCTGAAGTTCCAACTGAAGAAAAGGTTTTGAATGCCATTAGGCTACTTTCAAGCGGCAAAGCACCTGGTGCTGATTCTATTCTAGCTGAGATCTACAAGGTGGGGCCCCATTACTCATCCAAAAGCTGACTGAAATTTTCCAGATTATTTGGTAAGAGGTCATCCCCCAAGAATTCAAGGATGCCTCTATCGTCCATCTCTAAAGGTAATGGGAATAGATTGTCCTGTGACAATCACAGGGGTATTTTTAGTCATTGCTGGTGAGAATCCTTCTCAATAGGCTGATCCTTCACCTGGAAGTTGGTCAGCTTCCTCAGAGCCAGGTTGGCTTCAGAAAGGGTAGAGGAACAGTTCACATGGTGATGGCTGCCTGTCAACTCCAGGAAAAATTCCAGGAACAAAAAAAGGTCTGTATACAACGTTTGTGAATCTGACCCAGGCCCTTGATACCATCAGTCATGCGGGTTTATGGAAAACTATGTCAAAATGTGGTTGCCCAGAGAAATTCTTCAGTGTTGTATGTCAGTCTCATGATAGCATGCTTGCCCAGGTTCTGGATAGTGGACGATGTTCTCGAGATTCCCCAGTCACCAATGGAGTGAAGCAAGATTGTGGTCCTGTTTCCATGCTTTTTAGCCTGGTATGTTCAGCCATGTTATCAGACACCTTCACTGAGAATGAACATGGCCTTAAGGTCAGCTACTGCACTGATGGCAAATTCTTCAACTTGAAAAGGCTACAGACCAAGACCAAAGTGGAAGGAGGGTTGGTGCACATGATTGTGCCCTCAATGCAGCCTCTGAAGCTGAGATGCAACAAAGGATGGATTGATTCTCTGCTGCTTGTGCTTATTTTGGTCTAACAATTAACACCAAGAAAACACAGATGAAGTTCCATCAGCCATCACACCATCCATATGTGGAACCATCAATTGCAGCAAGTGGAAAAGTTCTGAGGACTGTGGACAAGTTCAGTTACCTTGCCAGGGAGGTCCACATTGACAATGAGGTTGATACTCGCATTGCCAGAGCTAGCTCAGTGTTTGGGAGGCTCCAAAAGAAAAGTATGGGAGAAAGTACTGGACCGACTATGAAACTGAAGGTCTACAGAGCCATTGTGTTGACCTTATTGCTATATACGTGGGAAACCTGGACAGTCCACCAGCACCGTGCCAGGAAACAGAATTGCTTCCGTTTAAATTATCTTAGGAAGATTTTGAAGATCACCTGGCAGGAGAAGATACCAGACACAGAGGTCCTTTCTTGAGCTAAACTCACATTCCAACATTACTAAAGAGAGAGCGCAACTACATCATGCTAGTCATGTTGTTAGGATGCCAAACATACGCTTGCCAAAAAAACTCTTATGGAGAACTCACACAGCAAAAGTGCTCACAAGTGGGTCAGAAGAAGTGATTCAGATACCCAGAACTTATCATCAAAGAACCTTAGAATTGAATAGCATGGGAGACCCTGGCACAGGACTGTTCAGCATGTCATGCCCTCATCAGAGAGGGTACTGTGCTCTACGAGAAGAGCAGAATTGAAGCAGTTCAAAGGAAATTTTGAGATATCTGAGTTTAGGATAACCACCCCAGGTTTCACATGGACTATTTGTGCCTGACTTGTGGTGGAACATTCCGAGCTCATATTGTCTGATCAACAAGTTGGAACACTATTATAATTTGTCTCACACATTGTAGTCTTCTTCCATAATGAAAGACAAGAATTAATACTGTTAGGGCTTTGAGCCGCGTAATAGTCACATCATGTCCCTATTCGATAATTTTTTTTAGGTTTTTTTGCAAGGCAATGGGGTTAAGTGGATTGCCCAAGGCCACACAGCTAGGTAATTATTAAGTTACTGAGGCCAGATTTAGACTCCAGTCCTCCTGACTCCAGGGGCTGGTGCTCTATCCAGTGCCACCTAGCCACCCTATTAAATTTTACAAAAAATAGGAATCCCTTCAGTTTGACCTTACTGGATCTCTCCAGTCTCATCCTGTTATTCCTGCTCTTCACATATTAAAAAGGGAGAACCAGTGGAGAGAATTCTGGGATGACAAAGGCTTTGGACTTTGTTCAAGTTGTCTCAAGTTACCTCTTCCCCACTCAATTCTCTCATTTCCTTCTATATATCAGATTAGCCTACATTCTAGGTAACTGTTTTGAGCCCCTGGCTCCAGTATGGGCATATCCACCCATTCTCAAGCAGTTTGGGACAAACTTCGAGTTTGGTAAACTTTGGGACTCCATAGAGTTCCAGCTTGCTCCCTCTGCTCCCATGGAGGGCACAAGATATCCACCTTTTACAGTATTGAGTCCAGTGGGGAAGATAAGGGGCAAGTGCTTTTGGACCACTTCAGATTCCTCCAAGACAGATTTGCACCTCTTTCCAATCAGTCACCAGTGATTTGAAGGTGTCTTGACTGCAGGTCCCCACACCTTGTTTTTTCCCTTTCATCCACTCCCCTCCTTAATGTATAAATATGTTTGGCTTTTTAGGTTTTAACATACATACTCTGGGCAGGAAAATAAGAACACACAAAGTTACAATGTCTTAGATGGAATCAGGTGGAAAACCCCCCAAGATTCATCAAAAGCCCTGTGAATAAACTGGTCTTAAGATAGTAAATGGAATAGCACTGTTGATACAATGAACACTCCTCATATATAATGACGCCTCCTCACCTGGAATCTTGGTTCTCTAAACTGGAGAACTGTACTGAGTACAGTACTAGTGTCTGCGAAGAAAAGCGACCCACCAGATACACCCCCAAACCAAACAACGTTCTACTCTTATAAGCCATTGTTCCTTTGAGAATATCCTCCAGGCAGAGATGATTTGATCACTCAAATTAACTGACTCTAGGCAGCCCCTGGCCAGACCAGATTCTTGCCCTCTGAAATGGGCACTGTGCACATTCTTCCTCCCACTTTATGCTCTGGGGCTAGTAATCAAAGCACATATCAATACTATTACTTCTCTAGAGGGTCTACGACTTGGCTGATCATCCTAGAGGGCCTCTAGACCACAACATCCTGAGAGGGCTGGCACTACCTTTCAAATATGCATTAATAGCACTTACAGGACATGCAGAAGATGGATGATGAAGGAAGTTTTTGTTCTGACTGCTCAGATTCGTGGAAGCCTGGACAGGGGGAAGATAACAGTGAAGGGGGGGGATGATGCAAGTGCATTTTCTGACAAGCTAACCCACTGGCCTCCTGGATGCATTCCAATTCTAGATTTCCCCACCATCCATAACAGACATGTTCCTGAGCTGTATTTTAGGCTTGTGCATTTCCTGCCTGGGCACCAGGGGTCTCAAGTCAAGCACTAGAGGATCACAGCCGTAGCGCTAGAAGGGATGCAGATTTTCGTCTAACCATCTTGTATAGATGAGGAAAGTGAAGCCCAAAGAGGTTTAGTGATTTGCCCCAAATCACCATAAGCAACTGAGCCAGCATTTGAACTCCATTTCTAACATCACATCTAGTATTCTTCTTGGATCAGGCTCCCTTTCCTGGGTCTGTCTACCTTGCAATCAGACCAGAGATCTACCAATTTCTCATTTTAGATAGAAAGATTTTTCTTTATTAATGACCCCAACCATATTTTCTGGTATTTTTCTGGAGTTTTAAACTCAAATACTTAGGAGAAAAACAGGTTAATATTGCATTTTCTGCAACTCATTACCAATAACATATTGCAAAGCAAACAGCTTGGAAAGAGGGTGACAGAGAAAAGGCTGGGGGTGGGGGGTGGGGGAGGTAAGGGAGGGATAAAGAAAAGGAATTAAATTGATCAAAGTGGAATTCTTGTTTTTTTTTTTTAAATTCTTGGGAACTATGAAGTCCTTGCAAGCACAGCTCGATTCTGCAGATTATTTTCCAAACGTGTACAAAATAGAACCAAAATGGGAGAATTCCTTTAGAATCTGGAGAGGTGCAACTTTAAAAGCTACGATTATCCGGTAGCAAGTGCTCCAGCCTTCTGTTGTCAGCCTTCTCCTCCGTCTGTTCCCATCAGTTCAACGGGATGAAAATGTCTTCCCCCTTGGAAAAGAGAAGGAACATGAGGGCCAGGCTCTTGTTGACTGGTCATCCCACCCCACAATGTTTCTAATGTGGGCACAAGATAAGAAAGGAAAAAGGGAAGAGAAGAGCCAGGCTTCTTGGGCAGTTGGTGGGCAGAAGGGAGGGATGTGAAAGGTGCCTGCATGAGACATTCTCTTTCCCTGCCACAGAATTTGAGCCAGAGGGGGATTTGGGGACAGTTTTTACCAGTCTCCCCTCTTCTCATAGTCCTTTTCTGACACTTTTGAGCAGTTCAGTGTTTTAAAGCATGATTATGAGAAGCCTGGGCAGACACATAAGGGCAGAAAGACAAGATGAGAGGAAGCCTGGAGACAGTTCCACATTCATCATAAACATTGTGGACTGCAACCATCTGTCTTTCTAGGACTCAATAGTCCTAAACTATTAGGGTGTTTTCATTTAGCCACAGCATGTGTGTATGTGCACAAGTAAAAGATGTCAGTCTTGTACCTTTTACCTCTGGGACAGACTGTCAGAGAATGACATACCTCAGAGGGGTCAACTACTTCAATGTTATTAAAGAATGAATTCTTAGTTCCACAAGAATGCCTTGTCCTTATTTTGAGGAAGTCACTTCTATGAAAGAGCTCCAGGTGATGACCTCTGGGTGTCCTTAAAGTACCAATGAGTCTTGTCCCATGCCCTCCAGTGCTAAAAGGAAACTTCCCTCTTCCCTACATAGACCAGGGTTGAAAGCATACCTGATTTTAAGAAGGATCTATAAGATGATTTGCATACTAGCCAGTAAAGCTTTTCTGCTACAGCTGAAACCCCCAGAAGCCAGATCTTATGTGGGAAATAGAACCCTGCTGTTGTAGTGCCTGGTTAATGCTTAAAGCTTATTCTGATTAACTGCTTTGAAAACTTGAGGCCCCATTAAACCTCCTCCTCCTCCACAAAACCTCCACTCTAATCAAATTCTTCCCAAAGTTTTGAGAGCTAGATAATAGTCCCAAAGTTGGAGTCAGCTGCACCCCACCTCCCTGCCTTGCCAGCCTATCTGGGGCTAGAGCACGAGAAGCTGTGGAGAAGGACTGACTCTGTTTGCAAGGCTACTTCAAGTATGAGGTTTTCTTCTGGCTGAGGAAAATGATTGCATTTCATGGAGGAAATCTCATTTTTAAGGGGCATTCAGTCTCCATTTGGGAAGTGAATTATCTGACTCCTGGTCAGGGTCAAATAGTTTGGGAAATACCCATTTCCCTTGCTTGCTCCCTAATTATCTACTGCCTCTGCCCTTGTCACTGTCCTATTTGTTATTATTTTATGCAGAAAGTGAACAGAGGAAACAAGTATTACACTCTGTTACTCTTTAATAGTTTTTATTAAAAGTTTGGTGGGCAAGAAAGTGAAAACTATTGATACTTATGGGGACTTCTGGCCCCAGAGAACATTTACTGGTTGTGTGGTTATGTAGGAAAACCTTTCGGAAGGGAGACAATTTCCAATTTCCAAAAACAAGAGCTGCATGCTTGCTGACTGGCAAAGGCAATTGGTATGTCTGATTCTTTGTCCAGGTGAATAAATTGTTACCAAGGTAGACTCGTTCTGCAGATAATCCTATAACTATCTACTTACGCTACCGGCCTTCCTGTCTGGATCCGGACAGGCAGACCGACCCAAGCTTTCTTTCTGCTGTACCTATCTGTCGTCTCATCTCCTGGCCTCAACTGAACTGTCTGGCTCTCCACTGGGCCCTGAATGCAGCTTGAAGCTAGTGGCCTCACGACTGAGGTCACCCATGTGGTATTTGTTGAAATAGGAACTCCTGTGAAGAGCAAGCAGGGAGAGGGGAAATGGTGAAGTTCAGGAATGGACAAGAACTGAACAAGGGTGGTGGTGGTGGTGATAGATGAGGAGTCTGCTTTGGCCAGGAGAACCAGGTTTTACTCCCCATCCAGAGATTGCCCAGAAGCAGCAGAGGAAGAGGCAGGCTGGCATCCTGATGTGCCTGCATCAACCCTCAGTCATCTCTTCAGGACCCACTCAGATTTGGGTGGCAAGTCTACTGGAACAAGTTTAACTTGAAACAGCTGAAAAAGTTTCCCAGTATCAATTTATCATTGTCATAAAATTGGCAGGCCCCTAGTCCCCAGAGTCAGAAATTAGGAAAGTGCTCTGGGCATAATTCCTAACACATATGTAAATGAAAACTCCTAACACAAGCCTCCGGGGCTGCAACACAGGGCAGATGTCCTCCTCACCACCCCCCCCAAATGGCAGCAATCTCTTATCCATAGGTGGGGAATGGGGAAGAAAGCATTCTCAGAAAGGTCCAAGGCATGTATATGTGTCTACCTGCCAAATGTAGACCAGGACAAAGAGGGCAAAGTGATGGGGAACACAAAGATTCCAGTAAAGTAAGAGATAAGGCAGATTCAGTACTTTAAATATCAATCATGCCTAGGGAGAGTAGGGATCATCTTTTTTATTTTGGATTTCTATCTAGTACTCATGGCAGGTATTTATCATTTTCTGTAGCAATATGCTTCTGCGATCTAAGGGGCAAAAATTGCTGGTACATTATAGACAGACAGAGGGACTAACTTTTGGTCCAAGTCCTCGGGGGTCCCAGCTGGCTCCCTTGAAGTTATCTGATCTACAGATGTCAGGCTACAGGAGGGAGCTCAAGCTTCAACCCTGTCTTTATTTCTTCTTGAATGGCAGCAGAAGAATCAGGCATCTTTAAGTGAAAAAGATTTTTTAGAGAAGCAACCTGGCACCTAGCTTCCCAGGCTTGCCAATGAGTCTGCTCTCTTGAAAAGGCTTCAGTTCTCCAACAGATTAAGGAGCTACTCTTCCACTTAAGAATGCTTATCACACAAATTGTCACTATTTCTCCTTAGCTGATGCTTGAAATTTGAGTTTGAGAACATGCAAGCTCAGTCTTCCCTAGAAATATCTTAAATCCTTCTTGCCTCCTGTGTACCCAAACCCTAAGAAATGTTCTTTTCAAAAGGACAAAGGATAGAACCCCTACCAATAGAGACCAGTCCTACTTACGTGATTGTTTTCATTTCCTTCTTTTCTGCATCTGGGCGTGCGCGGTTCAGCACCTTGAGGAAGTCGGATGTTTTTGCCCGCATTCGGGTGTGAATATAGGCCTGGAGACAAACAAATTAGACACTGAAAAGGAGATTCAGCTTTGAATATAAAATTCCAGTTATTTTGACTCTCATTAGGGAAGTGATTCCTAGAGAAATCTTGAGGTCTTAGAAAGTAACTTTCCTATTTGTGATTTTTTTTTTCTTTTTCAGACAGATGGGACCTAAAGTGTGGCAAATACACCTTGGGGTTGACAAGGATGGAGAAAAGTATAATAAGTTTGAAGACAGGGGATCTAGGCTGAAGTCTCTAAAATGGAGGTATATTCATAGGAGTTAGGGTAGGATAGGATAATGCATAAGGGCAAGTGGGAAAACTTTTGACAGGAAACAGAAATTATTTTCTGAGGAACTCTCCTAGCATCTCTTACCTTAGAACATTTGATGTGATAGTGCAGGTAATCCCGGAATGTGTGAATCAAGTTAATGGTGTTGTCTCTGGCATTAGCATTGGTATGGCGGGGGAACAGCACTGGAGAAGGAACAAAAGAAATTACCAGTATGTTCTGTAGGACCCCAAGAAGTGTGGAAGGAACAGAAGGTTTCAGTTAGATCCCTTTTTTCTTTTCTAAAGCACAACCCACTCACTTAATCACACACAAGGTACGGGGGCTGCTTCCTAGGTAATCTCAGTTATTCCTCTTGCAATGAATGGATGCATTATGAAGTGAGGGTAAGGAGGAAGCTCTGTGGATACCAATGGCAAAGGGGAACCTACTTCAGTATTCCATAAAAAGAGATGGAGTTTCCCTTCTGAATTGTCATTCTAGTTCACCATTCTAGGAATCCACATTTCTTTTTGGAATGTTTCCTATTAATGACAGGGCTACTGATTCCTGTGGATGTCATTAGACAATTCTCTGTGGGGTGGAGGTAGTGTCAGACTGACTTTGAATGAAACAATCTACATTTATCACTCAAGAAAAGAGACAAACCACCTTAGATATCATGTTGTTGAAGTAAAGAGATACTCTTGAAAGACACCATATGTATCCTTTAAAACTCTATCAGTATTCCCAAGGATCTATGATGAAAAATGTTATCCACCTCCAGAAAGAGAACTGATGAACTCTGGATACATAATGAGGATTGCCTTTTTTTTTTTTAAATTTATTTTTTCGTATTTTCTTTTGCAACATGGCTAATGGGGAAATAAGTTGTGGCTTCATGTGTTTAATCAATATCAAATCGCCTTCTCAAGGAGATTATGGTGGGAGGGAGAATGTGGAAATCAAAATATTTAAAAACTTATAAAATTGTTTCACATATAACTAGAAAATATTTTAAATAACTATTTTAAAAATAAATAACTATTTTAAAAAACTCTCTTACAGTAAAACTCCTGGAAGCCCTAACTTGGAAGGAGGCAAGAGGCAAAGACATAGGCATTAATTCTAAAATAGTCAAAAACCGCAGTTAAGACACAAACAACTTGGTCTTTTGTTCCTATTTATCTAATGGATCCTGTGTTTTCCATATATGGAAATTACTGAGGTAATCATTTTATAGTTGCTCATGGTAGGTTTTGACTTCCACTTTACTTTTGTTCTTTTTACTTCATCATCAAACCAGTCTTTTCTGGGGTCATGAAAAAAAAATCAGAGTTCACCTTTTCAGGCATATTAAATACACAATTAAATTCCCCCAAAGATTATTAGTCCATGAGAATCTATTCCAGATTGCCTTGGAATAACCTTCCAGTTCCAAGGAAACTGCAGAAAGGGCAGTGAAAGGGTCTGGAGTGAACCAATCCTGGTTGAGGCTTTAGGGACCAAAAAAACCCCCTAAAGTCTTTGAGTTAGTATTTTATGCATTTCTAAATAATTGTAACTCAGAAACTTTCAGGAGACGCTGATAGTTAACAGTGAATATGACCAGGGGATTCAATGACCATGCCATTAAAACGAGAGGTAGTGTGGTAGAGAGTGGCTTAAAGGGAAAGGTCTGCCATACAGAGTATGTATGATCTTAGGGTCCTAAAGGTATACATCTGACTGAACATCAGGAAATGGGGGGAGGAATTTCCACATTAGGCTTTTGCTACACTGATGCAATTATTCTGGCTTCCCTTTGTCCCCTTAACAAAAAATTAAGAATCTCTCTCCATGTGGCAAGTATGCAAAGCAGTTAAAGCTCTAGTCTGCTAAGTAACTGGAGATACCCCAGTTAGAGACCCCTCCACAGTAATGAAGAGGTTTGAGAATCAATATGAACAAGCTCTATTTGTGCTCAGTATTTCAAATCCATTACTAAGACAAGTGTATTGAAGGTTCCAACTCTGCCCAACTCACCAAAAGTAATATAACCAATGTTGTCGCCTACGGCGGCATCTGTGTCTTTCAGCTCTAGAGGAGGCTCCCTGTGGCTGAAGAGGACCTGGGGAGCTGTGTGGCTGGCCCTGCGTCCTTCTTTGAACTCCTTCAAAGACAAAAGAAAAGGTAAAGAAGAGCACATCTCATTTTATTGTGCTTTACAGATGAGATTTTAATTCTCATGTTTCAAACTTTTCCCATGGTTATTATGCTTGTTATAGTGATCTGTGAATAGTGATTTTTGATGTTACTACTGTAATTGTTTTAGGGTGTCCATAGGAGATGGTAAACTTAATTAATAAATATTGTGTGTTCTTGCTATTCCGCTGAATGGCTGAACTCCCACCTTTTCCCTTGCTACAACCTTCCTATTTCCTGAGACACACTATTGAATAATGTATCATAAAATCATGAAAATTGAAAAAGCAGTGTTCTGGTATCACTACAAAGAAATCTTAGAAGCAAGTTCACTGCTTTTTTATTGGAAGAAAATGCCACAACTATTCCAGTTTTCAGCAATCTCACCACCCCTCCCGTTATAGCTATCAACATCATGGCAAGATGCCTCATTTCCCACCAACAAAAGGATGAAGGCTCAGGTGATGGCTGGCATTTTTAAAAGCAACTTGGTATTTTTTAAGACATAATGCTATAGCACATTAAATAGGTATCAAATATAGCACACTAAATATGCCCTGGAAGACCAAAAAATTCATGTGCCTCACACTTTATTGTGGTGTCTGGAGTGGAACCTGTAACATCTTTGAGGTATACTTGTATTTGTTAACCCCTAGTCTTCTGCTTTTTTTTTGGCAAGGTAAACAGGGTTAAATGACTTAGTCCATTTTTGAACTTGGGTCCTCCTGACTCCAGGGTCAGTGCTCTCCCTTCTCCCTGTGGTAATGATGAACCTGTACTGTATTTCAGTATACTTCTCTTGCAATTCTGTATTTCAAACATAAACAGTGCTCTTCTGGGAGAGGGTCTACAGCTTCACAGAACTTGTCAAAGGAATCCACACACACACACACACACACACACACACACACACACACACACACACACGCTTTAAGAACCCCTGTTCTAGGATCAAATATAAATTAGCTCTGTAGTCTGGCATCTGAAACTCTTCTTGGGTAGATTCTTCCCAGGCTTTTTCCACTTCTCTCCACTCTTCCCAATCTGCATTCTCACTCTGCTGGGTCTCCTGGGCATGAGTGGATGATGAAATGGGTGTCTTAGGGAGAAGGGACTCAGGGACTCCATTTCCTCGACTCTTCCTTGCTTCTAACTCTGCAATTACGAAGCTGCTGTTCAATTGAAATTGCCCTCTCAAAGTTATTAATGATCTGGGCTGGCTAGGTGGCACAGTGGATAGAGTACTGGCCCTGGAGTCAGGAGTACCTGAATTCAAATCCGGCCTCAGACCCTTAATAATTACCTAGCTGTGTGGCCTTGGGCAAGTCACTTAACCCTATTGCCTTACCAAAAAAAAAAATCCTAAAAAAAAGTTATCAATGATCTCTTTTGGGATTTTTTGATGAACCATGAAGTTTGACAATTAAAGAAAAAATTTTTTGTATTACTATGTATTGTCCAATGATCAACCTAACAGTCTTTTTCAATTCTGATCCTTCTTGAGCTCCCTTTCTCTGCCACTTTTGATATCATTTTTTCATCTCCTCCTTCTGGAGACTTTCATGGACACTGCTCTCCTCTATCTATCCATTCAATCCCTCCTTTTCCCATTGTCTGTTATTGGTTCTTCATCAGGACTGCTAAATGTGGTTGTGTTCCATATTCTGTCCTGGGCCTCCTTTCTTTTCTTTCTTCTAAACTAGTGCATCAGCTTCGAGGAATTGATTTCTAATCCTCTATCACCAAATTGCTTTTTTGGACATCAAGAACTAGTTGTCCCCATTTCAAACTCAACATAGCTCACTATTATCTTCAGGATTCTGGTTGGTAATTAAAACTTTTGGCCCTTTCCTGCTTTTCCATAATTTATTTTTCAATGTACTCTTTCCATGGATCCACATCATAGCAACACTGGTTGACCTGGAATCCCTCTATCAGGATGTTTCACCTCCTATTCTTTCATCTTGGCACTGGCCTCCTTTCAATCCTGGATTACCTGAATTTCTCACTTGTATCTCTTGAGTTACCTAGCCTTTTTCAAATCCTAGCTCAAATCCCATCTACTTCAGATTGTCCCTTCCATTTTTATCATAGAGCTCTTGTATATACTTTGTTATTTAAATGCCATCTCCTCCTAGAATATATTTAAGAGCAGTGAAATTTTTTTTTGTGGGGGGGGAGGGACTTGGGTTTTGATTCTGGTGCTTAGCACAGTAGCTTGGCATGTAGTAAGCATTTAATAAAAGCTTGTGGACTTGATTTGGGTTTGTTCAATTTTCTTTTATATGCATTCTCTCCTCAAAAGGAAAAACTTCAGAAGAAAAAAGTCTCCCATTTCTTGCTCAGTTGAATATTGTAAAGGAAACTGCTTTGAGAAGAGAGGGAATTAAGTTGATTCAAATGGAAATTCCTGTGGCTTGGGGAGTAAGCTTTTATAGATTCTTCTGGCTAAGTAAGGTTTATGGGAATTGATTCGCTCTAGAGTCACCTTTTTATTCTGCCAAAGATTGAAACAATTTGTTAAATTTTGTTCTTTCCCTATCTTATCCACCAACAGATCAGTGGGATAGACCCACTGGCTAAAGATTCAGGTTGTAGATAAATTTCATTTTGAATGAGGAAAAAAGTTGTGGAAGTTAAGTTAAAAAAGACAGTGTCAGAGAACACTGTATGTAAAGTAGACAAATGGCTGGACAAGAAGTTAAGGCAGACCTGGGTTTGAATCTTTCTTCAGATACTTAACATCTGAGTCAGTTTCCCTACCTGTAAAATGGAGATAACTCATATATTTTACAGGACTATTCTGATGATAAGATAAAATGTATGAGAAAAGACTTCAAAAATCTTAAGGTGCTATATAAATCTGAATTATTATTAACAGGCTTTAGGTTTCTGGACTAGAATTTAAGATAAAGAAATGATCAATCAAGTTGAATTTGTTATATGCATATTATTACTGGATCAAACACCGTATCACTACCCTATAATATTTAAGAAACTTAAATTGAATACAAAGATGAAAAGCAAGTAATAGTTTCAAAATCATTTTAAAATGCAGGTATAAAAATATGAACTGAAAACTTAAAAGAATTATCTCAAGCTTCATACAAATATTAACTTCAACTGAGACTGGAGTTGCTAAGAAGAAACAGTCATTCCAGTATAGCTGCCTAACTTCAGCCTTGTGTTGAAAAACTTAATACAGATACATATGAAAAGCAACAATCAACTGTCCACAAGAAGTTTTGCTCTAATGAGTAACAAACACAGATGAGATGGAAGAACTCTTTAGAGAGGAAGGCATTAATAGCTGGGGGAATGGGAAAAAACCTCTAGCTGTAAAAACACTCCATCTCAATTATTCTGGTCTGGTGATTGAAAGCAGCAATTACAATTTATTTTCTTGGAAGTATGCAGGTGGTCAAGAAACCTTAAATGAGAGGTTCTTAATCTGGGGGCCACATGACTGTCTTTCAAAATATTTAAATAATTAATTCAGTACAGCTAGTTTCCTTTGTAATCCTATGTATTTTATGTAATTAAAAATACTATTCTAAGAAGGTAACTAGAAGCTTCAGACAGCCAAAAGGTTATTTGTAACAACATCAACAAAACCAAAACAAAAAAGAAACCCAGCTTTAAACTCAAAATGGAGGAAGGTAAAAATTGCCCATAAATTTCTCCTAAGTAAATACAAACAAGAAAAAGTTAGAAAATAGAAAGAAGATTTTATAATGAAAATATCCGTTACTTCACAGAGACTGAAGACAGTCAATTCTAATAGCTTTTATTTCCAAAGTGATTATCCAGAAATAAAGAGTAAGAGAATTAAATGAAGTAGAAATCAACACAAAAATAGATTCAACACCACCGATATTGCTGAGCTGCCTGAATGTGACTGGTGCCTACAGCATGACAATGAAAATACATATGCCTTATACAAAAGAAGATAAAACAAGAAAACTGGAATAGCAATATACTTCAAAAGATGCACTCTTGTGAGGTCATCCACAAAGGAAAGATACCTAGTAGAAACCTGCAGGTAAACTAACAGGAGGAACAAGTGCTGTTTTGATGGGAATGTAGGTTATTAGAAACCCAAAAGAGAAGAAAACAGATGCTGAGTTCTTGAAAGAGACCACAAACTAAGGAGACAGGACAGACCATTAAATGACCCATTAAGACTTTCTGAAAAGAGCAAGCTGTGAATATATTCATGACACTTGTGCTCAGTTCATACTTTTTAAAAAGGTTTCCCTTTTCATCCTGAACTTAAATACCCAAAGATCATTTCCATATACACAGAAACACACACACAAAAGAGTACTGCATATAAAATTAAATCTCCATGTCAGCCCTGCCTGTCTGTGCTATCTTCTGAGGTTCTGTTTGTACACTAAAAAAGTTCCCAAAGTTTTCTTTTTTGGCCCTTGTAGTGTTAACCCTCCCCCACTCCTCTATTAAAAATCAAGAGAAAGAAAAGTAAACCTCCACAACAAATAATCACCAAGAAAATCAAATGTACACAGTGACAGGTTTAAAAAAATTGTGAAGTCTTTCTGCTAAATGATAAGGTCGATTTATTTTGGGGCGTCTAGGTGGCGTAATGGATAAAGCACTGGCCTTGGAGTCAGGAGTACCTGGGTTCAAATCCAGTCTCAGACAATAATAACCTAGCTGTGTGGCCTTGGGCAAGCTACTTAACCCCGTTTGCCTTGCAAAAAAAAAACAAAAACAAAAACCCAAAATGCACGTCTTCTCTACTTTTAATCTAGTGTCTCGTTTTACCTTATTATGTCCCCTAGAGACTTCCTTCAAAATCCAGCTTAAATTCCATTTACTGGTATATGCCTCAGTTTTCTCAACTGCAGAATGAGAAGAAAATGGCAACTCACTCTAGCACCTTTTGTCAGTATCTCTTGACTCCCCACAAAAGGGTCACAGAGTTCGAAATTACTGAAAAATGGGTTAATATATTACTAGGACTCTCAGTTTCCTCCTTTGAAAGATGAGATATTTATACCTACCTTATTATAAAAAATTCTGTTCATATAAAGCCTAGATAAATGTGAACTGCTCAGTGATCCACTAGATACAGTTTCCCTGGTAGCAGGAATCTAGGCCTGCACCACTATGTCTGGCTGATTCTATAAATAAAAATCTATTTGGACAACTGCTGAAAATACAGCATATGGTGCTGTCATGGACACTGCTCCTGTTTTCTACCGGACTTTGTGACTGATCTCAGGTGGGAAGCATCGAGGAGATCTTCCTGGCTGATAAACATTACTGACCTTACTTACAGGTCTGCATTAAAGTCAGAAATCTGGCTGAACGATCCATTATTTCCCAGAGTGAATACGTGCTACAATTCACACTCCCAATCTGCCTGGCAAAGTAAGTGACAACATGCTTCTCCAGCTAACTGACAAAACTCCACTAGGAGAACCAAGATAATTAAAGATGTGACTCCAGCTCCACTTTCTTTCTTCTTCCTTAAGGTTTACTGGTTATTTCTTTTACTTTGCTAAGTAATACCTAGGCTCTGGTGATTTTTTCCCTTATATTTATGGCCAGGCTTTAAGAACTGCTGTTGCTAATAGAATGAGAGAGCTGCAAAAAGCTCAAAATGTATCCAATGGCTTTGTTAAGCATGACCAGCAGAAGCAGAATGACAAATACAATTTTTGCCTTGTATACCTCAAGGCTCACTGACACATTTGGTATTTATATCCACATGCATGGCGTTTGTAAGAGAATAATAGCTTAGTAATCAATGCTGTACATTTTGCAATATACAGAAAGACGTATTTGGGTACACCATGCCATCTTTCTCCTCCAAAACTGCTTTGGTATAATAGACCTAAAAGGCATTTAGTTTAATTCTAGAAGAGCAAGAAGTATTTTTCCTAGCTGTTGTACTAATTTGTTGAATTTTAAAATATAAAAGGAACATAGCTAACTAAGTTCTAATTTTTAAGTACCATGATAAAACTATTGTCTTTAAAAGCATGAGTTTTCTAATAAGAGTGAATATTTATCAGACTCTTAACAGATTTCAATTTTAAGATAATTCTATATGACTGCAAAGGAAATATGCCAAAGTAGAACACTAACGGTATCTGAGATAGAGGCAAGAAGATGGAACTCCGGCTCTTTTACTTTAAGTACAGTGAAAAGCAACAATGAATTCAATTAAGGGTCTCAAAGCAGAACAGCAAATTGTGAAGTCTTTCTGCTAAATGATAAGGTTGATTTATTTTGCTCTTGATTTATTGAGATAGCATTAAGGGTAGCTACAAAGAAAAGAGCAGGAACCCTATTTGAGTCCAACCACAAGCTTCTTTTTGCTGTGTGTGTGTCTGCCTCTCTTAAATATTTAGGCTGCTAGCAAGTTTAGGGTAGATAGTTTTAAAGACTCTAACAGAACAGCAAGAGTGTCTTTTGGTTATTACAAGTAAATTCTCAGTTCTCTGAATCTGCAGAGAGCAAATGGGCAGAAAGCTTTATGACAACTTCATATCCATGTTTCCAGATGTTTTTTTCAGATATGCTTCAATGAAGTTAGCCACAAAATACAAGTGCTTCTCTTTCTTTCCTTTTACATAATTATCCTAATGTCCTCATTTTCAAAGATGGGGTTTAAACTTATAGACAAAGGTTAAGTGCTCCAAGTTCTTCAAAGAACCTACTTGTTGACAAACCATTCACAATAACATCTGTGTAAAGTACAAATAAATTAAGATGCCTTCTGGAATCAACTGGAACAGTGCTGGTAAATGCAGCCAATTCTAAATATGTACCAGAGCATATTTGTAGCCTTTAAAATTAGTCAGTGGTTCTGGATTTAGCCCAATTCTTTTTGTTCCGGCCTTAACTCTTCTGTCAATTTTGCATAAACTGTCATGAAAAACTTGTCCAGGAGGCTGACTTCTAGGTCTGAAAAGGTACATTCACATCTAGTTACTTTCCTGCTCCATAGTGCTAAACAATTCATCTAATTTTCCTAATATGGAACAAAACACACAAAACTATTAGAATTTCTGATTAGCTCTTCTTCCTGAACAGAAAAAAAAAAAAAGCTGGCCATACATTAAAGCTGCACCCAGATGCGACTTTTCTTACTTAAAGGAGAACACATAAATTATCCTTATTAATGCCTAAAACAGTTCCCTTTATAAGCAAGTTTCCCTATGGTGAAATCAGGTTCTTTAACCCTTCCAAATCTCATCACTCTGTCATGTACTAAAAAACCAAAGTACTAATTGTATTTTCTTAAGACTTTAAAACACTATTGAAATCTAAATGATGTTCCATCTTAGGAAAAAAAGAGAAGGCTTAGTTTTAGATATGTTCATTCAGTGAATAGCAGATACTATAAGGCAGTCATTAGTCTAATGGCTGAGCTCAACAATACCAAGAATTCAATTATGAAACATACCACTAAGCCTTTCTAGTGCTCTGGGACTTATTTGATGCTTTACCCTTATTTACTAATGACCACACCTCTAATACTTCTTTATTGGGAGGATATGGTGTTGAACTCATTCTCCATTCAACTGATTCAACTGATGCCCCCTCTAGGTCTAATCCCCTAAAGATAAAAATCTGGTCTTTTATAACAAGAGAAACTACTTTTGTCCTAAGCACCTAGGTGGCATGCTGGGTCAGCAGTCAGGAAGGCTCATCTTTCTGAGTTCCAATCTGGCTTCAGATAACTTACTAGCTGGTATAACCTCTGGTAAGTCACTTAACCTCTTTGCCTCAGTTTTCTCCTCATAAAAATGAGGTGGAGAAGAAAATGGAAAACCACTCCTAATATATCTGCCAAGAAAAATCCAAATGGGGTCACAAAAGAGTTGGACATGACTGTTAAAAAAAAAAAGCATATCTTCAGGGTGCCTTTTGTCTTCCCAAGCTGTTTTCCATACCTGCATGAATACCTTTCCAATCACCACATCATCATCGTCCTTAAATACTGTGCTAAAGACAACGGTGACTCGATCCTTCTTAGATTCAACATACCTGAGGAGAAAAGTCAGGTGAAAAAAAGCAAAAGTTAACAAGGAGTCATATGAAAGATTTTTATCAATAAATAAAATAAAGTATGAAGAAACTATGGAGAAGCCATGAAGATAACAGCCAATTTACTTCTATGAACACCAAAACCTTTTCTCTGGAGGAAACAATAATAATGATATATATCTGTGCACGAACAGAGTCTGGAGACAAGGATTATATGATAAATCATCAAGTAAAGCAAATTTTCATTTTATATACACATTTTTATGACTATAAAGGAAATAGATTAAGGAATGGAACTCTAAAAACTTTAGTCTTAAGTTTAATAAAATGTAATTTTGAGGGTGCAATATGAAGCTCAAGGCAAGAAAGCAAATATAAAAATCTCTAAGCTGAAAGAATACCTACAATCAACTTGGGTTAAGTTTTAATGTCTCCAAAGCTTTGCAAAGAATCCTTCATGCCTCCAATTAACCTGTACCTAAATTAACAGTTCTATAGTAAATTAAGTTTTGTGAAGTGCTTTAATACATAATGGAGTATTCAATTTCTGTAATTTAAATGACACCATTTTAATGTTTCTGAAATAAAAATTTGAGTATGTTTAATTTCTTCTTACACTAAAAGTAGTAGTAATAGAAATGTATTGGTTTTCTATGAATTACAAAGGCTGTTTAAAAGTTTCTGTTGAGTACAAAGTAAATACTGAGGCTGATAGATTTGGATAATAAAAAAAGTATTTTTTTTGTCTTCAATATGATGCTGTGTGGGATAAAAATCCACTTTAAAAAATAGAGACTGCTCTGAACAAAAAAGGAAGTTTATTTTGGCTTTTCTCGAGAAAAGGGCATACTCCAAGTCTCACAAAGGTAGTGAATATTAAGGAGCTGCACCGAATTGACAGTCAAGCAAGATTATATGGCCTAATGCGATCCCCTCCTCCTTCCTATAGTCCCTCTCTGTCGACTCATTGGTTAGTCTTCAGAGTTACACTCTACTTGTCAAAATTTACCCCAGCAACAAGGAAAAGAATGACAGGTTTTTATAAATATTACCTCACCATCCAGATGATGAGAATAACCTTCAGGATTATATCTTATTGAAGTAACAGTCTACTTATCGCTAAACAAGAGGAATCTTATGAGCTTCATTGGAATGCAAGGTTTTTCTCATGGGAACAGTCTACTGTTCTTCCAGTTAAGATAGTTTTTATCATCAAATAGGTGACTAAGTAAAAATGCTTTAATGATTTTTAATCCTGAAAGGACTTCACTAGGAATATTAACTTTTTAAAAAAGTTTTTGCGAGGCAATGGGGTTAAGTGACTTGCCCAAGGCCACACAGCTAGGTAATTATTAAGTGTCTGAGACCAGATTTGAACTCAGGTTCCTCCTGACTCTAGGGCCCCTAGCCACCCCCGGAATATTAACTATTAAGAAGGAATATTCCACTCAATGTTATTAGCAAACTGGAAAGTCCCGGAATTCTCCATTTCTTCAAGAAGAAGCTTGCCCATTAACTGCTTAGATCTGATTTCTGAGGACTGAGATGGAAGGGAACATGCCTCCTTTGAGGACTTGACAATTCCACAGAAGCTGCTGTTGAAGTGGAACCCAATACCTTCTTTGGTAGTCAGGGATTGCTAAGCATTAAGGAAACCCCTGGACAGGACTGCTGCTATGATGCTTGTTCTTACTTCCCTTGATGATGGAGGAGGGGTCATTGTCAGGAAATAGGCTATGGGAGACAATCCCAGCAACCTGGCTTGGGAGAAGAGAGCTTGTTTGTACTGTTTGTATGAGACAGCATCACAGACCGTGGAAAATGACAGAGTTCTTTAGATTTCCAGCACTTTAAACATGCAATCTGAGATTAACTCTTCAAAGCCCTCCACATATACTCCTATATGGCACATCAATCTAGAACTTAGTTTGCCACCCAGAAACTGAGTCCTCGACTTTTCCTATAGCAGCTTTCCTTTTAACAGCTTCTGATGCTGAGCTAATATCCAGTTTTCACAATATGGGATCTTCAAATAGAAATACCTTCTAGTTTTTAACACTTACCAGATAGTATATTTAGTATTATTCATAAATGTTAATCGGCATATTCCCCAACTTTCTCTCTTCTATTAGCAGTGGCTTAGGAAATTCCAGGAGAGAAATAAAAATGACTTTATATGAGGCTATAAAATGAATTCTTGATTTTCATGAAGGCTTTTCATTTTGTCATGCCTACAAGTCATGCATATCCCCTACACTAACCTGTACCATCCGGTGATATTATTTCTCTTCTCTCCCTAAATGGCACTATCAATGAATATGCAAGAGTTAAGTCTGGTAACTCAGGAGCATTATTCAGCAGTTACAACTCCAAGGCACCCATGCTGAAAGCATGCAGCTCCCTTTTCAGAGAGAGAGGGAGTGTGCAGGTTGAGACAGATTTTTTGGACACTGCCAATGTGGGAATTTCTTTTGCTTGACTCTGCTTACCACAATGCACAGTAAGTGTATTTTACCTTGCCTTGACAACAAAACCTACTAATAAATGGGAGAAAAAGGAGGGCAGGAAAAATAAAGAACAAAGGTCTCAAAGCTTGAGTCCACAGGCTAACCATTTTAGTGATAGCACTTTGGGACCCCAGGGTCACAGGAAGGATAACTTAAAAAAAGGACTATTATTTGATAGACATACAATTCTCCCAAACCCCATACTAAATCACCAATAACCTCATGTTCTTAGGATCATTCCTTAGTTTTTAACTGTAAAGAGTGACATGTGGATGTGATGGTCTCTACTCACATTGTCTCATCATCTCTGTAATGGATTACTGCCCTGTTCTCTCCTTCCTTTCCCTCTTCCTGGAATTTGAAGTATTTCTCAAAGACAGAGGCAAAACAATTTCGTTTCAACATTCCAGCCTGATGCACGATGGAATCCTTTGAAGCAGGCAGATTCTCAAGGTCATATAGCAAAGAGACATTGTATCCTGAAGAAAAGAAATCCATCAGTTGTAATCTTGTTTAAAATGTTCATCCAAGCTAATAATCATGAGAAAAGATTTTGCTCTAAATCACTGAAAACGAGAGAAATATAAATTAAAGAAATTCTGAAGCTTTGTCTCACAATCATCAGAATGGCAAAGGCAATAAAAAAAGGAAAAAGACAAATGTTGGAGGGGGCTTTGGTAAATAGGTTCAATAACAGACTTGTCAGTGGAACTATTAACTGGTCCAACCATTCTGGAAAGCAAATTGCAACTATACTCCCAAAGTTATTCAATTCCCTTCTCTGGGGTAACTCCTCTAGGTCTGTATCCTAATGAAAGAAGCTAAGAACTCATATGTACAAAATATTTTACACAGGAATTTTTTTCTAAGGTGGAAAAGAATTAGAAGATAAACTCATCAAATGGAGACTGGCTGAACAAAATATGTTATGAATGGAATGGAATACCTTGGTGTCATAAGAAATGATCTAAGGAAACAGTTCCAAAGAAACCAAGACTTGTATGAACTGATGCAGAGTTAAGATTCTGCAGAGCAGAATCAGAAGAACAATTTTAGAACATCATTGTAAAGGTAAACAGCTTTGAAAGACTTAAAAACTCTGAACAATGAAATAATCTAACCATAATTCCAGGATATCCATGCTGAAGCTTTGAAATCAACCTCTGGACTGAGAGGTGATAAATTCAAAGTGCAGACTGAAATGTTTTTTTGACATGGTCAATGTGGGAATCTGTTTGGCATGATAGGAAGTGGGGAGGGGAAAATGGATTTTCTAAATGAAAAAAACTAATTTTTAAAAAAAGTTTACAAAACTCTCCTCGTAAACAAGAGAGCAGGAGCTCTTTTAACAAAAGTTCTAAGGTTTTAACATTAATTCACTTGATATTAAATTACTGGCCTCATTTCCCTCTCTGTAAAAAAAGCAAATTATTATCCATTTCCTTTTAAGACGAATCCATGTTCTTTTAAGATGCTTAAAAAACACAACGAATATGAAATAAAAACTCTAAATGACAACAAAATGCCTAGTTGAGAGCACTGGCAATCAAGCCTCAAAACGAGGGACTTACTAAACTATATACATAAGGATCCCTCAAAAGGTGGCATGTTGATTTAGAAAATCACCTATTTTATTCCCTTGAATCTGGTTCCCTTGAGTGATACTGACGACATCATGTTTGACACCTCCAGTTTAGAGCAAAGACAATGATTCCAAGAACACAATCTGGGAACTTAAATCAGAAATTTGGCTTATTCCAGAGACATTTGTGAAAAAGGAACATGCCATTAAAAACCATGAATAAAGCCAGAAATGTAAGATGATAAATGTATCCACAAAATATTCCTTTAGGTTCAGGAAAAGCTAAGAGACATTTTCTTTCCAAAGTAACATGCTAAGAAGCAACACAATTAGCATCTAATAAGCATTCTGAGAATTAGGAAATGCAGAAACTAGCGATCAAATCAAAATGATTTGGGGTTTTGTATATAGACATTTGGGTATGAATGAGAGGGGGTCTCCTCCATAGAGCTAATTCATATCTGAGGCAAGTGATGAGACTAGGGCACAGAATAAGTTCTTACCAGCATGGTATGAATTTCAAATTGCTAAATGTCCCAGATTTCTGCATTGCTTCTCCTTCTTTTCTCAAAGAGACTCTCCTGTTTTTGTGGGGACTGTCCCATTCTGATCACGAACCTTAAGGTTTTGAATTCTTTTAATTTCTGTTCTGGATAGTGGTTAGTATATTGTTGGCACCCTAATATTAAATAATTACAATAACCTTCTTATTCTGGACACCTGGGAATCTAATAAACAGATGAACTGGGAGAAGATAATAAAGGGAATGTTTTCAGAGCTGAGGTTTACTGGATTTTAAAAGTCAAACAAAACAAATACAGGTAAAACTAAAAAACCAGTCTCAGACTTTAAGGAAGGAGAACAATGAAGGGTGAATGCTGGGCAGTGCAATCAAGTAAAAATTCAGTACCATCTGGTTAAGATTTCTAAACTGAATTAGACAAATGATCCCAAAGTAATAGGAAGGAGGTACTTAAGTTTTTTAATAGTACCCTGTATATGGTTTCAATGGTAATTATATACATTATTACACAGGGCTCCCATATGGTTTTCAGCCTTGGGGTGGGGTGGGAGGGAGGAGCAAAGTAGGAAAGGTGTTGTTCTAAAAACTCTTTGTTCCCTTTCAGATGTTACTTTTGCCCCAGAAAACATTTTCTTCCTAACCAAACTATCAGATTCAGGTTTCTGTCTCTGAATTTTGACTTTTGTATTTTATCTGGTCCTTGCTTTTAAAAGGAGAGTTGTTTTCTTTTGTTTGTCTCTATAATAACCCTACATTACAGAGAGGGGGCATATTTCAATGACTTTTATTTTTATCATTAACTACGCTACGAGATGTAGGGATATTACAGGCTGCAAGGAATACATTTTAAGACTGAAAAGGGGGTAGGGAGTGAGGAATAATTAGGTGTTATAGTTTTTTAAAAAATCATTAAACACAATTGTTGCATTATCTGTATTTTTAAATTTTTTTTACATTTAAGGCAATGGAGTTAAGTGACTTGCCCAAGGTCACACAGTAAGGCAATCATTAAGTGTCTGAGGCCGGATTTGAACTCAGGTCCTCCTGACTCCAAGGCCAGTGCTCTATCCACCATGCCACCTAACTGCCCCATTTGTATTTTTTCAAACTAAAAACACAACCAACTTCATTTCCAGAAATCTTTTAAAATGAGTCATAACTGTGGCATTACCTGAATACCAAATGATGCTCATATTTCTAAAGAGTTTCTCTTCTAACAGCTTTACAACTTAAAATTTTATTCCAGCATGGAGCCTGGTTGGTTGTTTTAGGTCATATCATAATCATAGATACACTCCTGTGAACTTCTTCCTAAAGTTCTAATAGCTCATAGCTGTGCCCATCAAAGTGAGTCACAGACATTTTCAACTCTGCTGGAGTCAGTCAATAGGTTGTCCATCAATAGGTTAAGAGACAACAAATATTTCTCTCCCAATTTCAGCTACAAATTTCCTCTAACTTTGCAGTAGAAAGGAAAGAAATATTAGACTTAACTACAGTAAATGCTTAACTCATCCAAAAGACATCTTAATCAGAACAGGCAAACAACAGCAACTTTCAGGCTGGAAATCCAGTCAAGAGTTATCTGTGCTATTTTTTTTTGGTGACATAAAGCCAACACTATCTCTACTGGAAAAAGTAGTACCACTGAGGGCTATTTTATATATACAAAGGAAAAACTGGGTCTATGAAATGTAAACTTTTTAAAAAAGAGAGAAAGATATAACATTCAGATTAATCACTGAGCAAAAAGCTAAGGTAAAGTGCTATTCTACAGATGCTTACCTGATTCTGGATTTATCAAGAAACTTCCATATACCCTCTTCAACAACTAGAAAATAAAAAAATAACACAATGTCATCTCAAACATTTTCTTTTTAATCATTTATTTGTAAAATTCAGTTTAGTTCAATTATTAAGGGTCTATTATGTGCTAGGTCCTAGGGAGACCTAAAATGTGCTTTCTAGGAACTTAACAATCTGGTGTGAAGGGAGAAGGGGTTAAATAAGACATCTTTATTAAGATAATTTTACAGGGAAAAATATAAACACAATATTTATAAATATCTATAACAAGATGCACTGGGAAGTATGAGAAAAAAATTCAAAATGAGGGAGAAAGCAAGTCATTATTCTTGTTGGGATAAAGGTTAGCATTCTCACTCTCCAACTTTACTTTATGGGCAGAGTAGGAGTCACTCATTTAAGAATAATTAAGCAAGACATGTCTGAGACTGTCTTCTCATAGAGTTGTCACCTATCTTTTAGGACAACATCTCCCCTTGACATTGTCCACTTTTTCTCAAAGTTCTTCCACATTTTGCACAATTGTTCTATAACTTGACAGCAGATTGTGTTCCTTATCAGTTGATTGAGTCAATCCACCAACTCCAAGTAAATGCCAAGACAAAAACCAAGATCACCCAGACTGATTTTAGTTAGCACTTTGTCTTGTGTTCTTAAAAATTATGACAAGTTTAAAAAAAAGGGGAGGGCATAGATAGCTGGATCCCAGCCTTTACTGTTCCATCTGATAACTTTTATTCTAGTTTCAAGAAACCCAAGATTTAGTTTCCAGCTCTGCTACCCTGGACAAAGCACTCTTTGAACTTTTACATGATTATATGTAAAACGATCTCTTAGATACAATAAGGTAAGCTTTCAGTCCTAACAATTTAGACAATATTCATAGATAAAGTAAAAACATAGCTGAGATATACAGTTGGGATCTTACTATGACTTGTTCTAGCACCATCATTCCTCAGTCCCTACTTTGACTTCCTCCCCTGGTAGATACTGGCTTCTCTGAAGCTTGCAGATGGCCCCCAGCGGTCTGGGGGAAGTTGTCTAACAAGTATTTGTGGGGTGTATACCAGGAAAAATAGGCTGTCCTGGTTATACTGTAGGTTACAAAGATGAGCATGATACAATTGCTGCCCCTAAAGTTTCATTTTGGAAGATGGCTTTGGTTAAATTTAATTAATCTTTTGGGGTACAGATTATTCAATTGAGAAAGGCCATGATTTCTGAGGACCCAGGAAATCCAAATCATGGTTTTAACCAACACAAGAACTTTTCCTCCATCCTTGTGGAAGACGACAAAGAACAGGATATGTTAAAAGTAGAGTGTTGGCTTGATTTTCTAGAATGAGTACTCAGTTTCTTGGAGGACCATGCCTTCAAGAATTGCAAAGTTTCCTTAAATAATTAATAACTTAACTTTAAATATAAGAAAGGCACTCCCCTTAGATGAGTCATGGTGCTGATTACTGCAGGCAGGTGGGGTAGCAATGATCCTTTTGATAGAAGACTTAACAGAGACTGGACACCAGGGGTTCCAAGATAAACAGTGAATTTGGTTGTGGGATTTGCTGAGTTGGCTCCAGGAAGGCATTTAAATAGTGGTTTTCTGTCCCTTTGACAATCTGTAACATTCTCCTCCCTAGATCCAGGGAGCTACATTCTAACTACTCTCGGATACCCGCCTTGCCTCACACTAATCTTCCTGCTGGAGGGAAAGAGGGTACTCTGTTGACACTTTATTTGCCTCCTAGTTCCAAACTTGGAACCAGAGTTTGTTAGCACAGTGATCCTGGCAGAGTTCCCTTTCTCATACATTTTCAAAAAGGGGGGTTGAAATAAGGAGAAATTGAGGGTGGAAAGGAAGAGCCCGGGAAAAGCGTAGCACCCAATCTGATTGTCCAGCCTCAACCCTGATCTATGAAGCTGAGAGAATTGAGGGGATTAAGACAGCAAGTGTTAAGTGTGGGAACTGAGTGAATGACACAAACTCCATTTTGTGACTGAAGTCTAGAGCTAGCTCAGTTCCCTTTCTATTCAATTAAGGGTCTAGTCCAACTTCAGTCTTGTGAGAAAACTCATACACTTGTGGGAATTGGGAGAAAAATGTTAATGCGTTGTTTGAATTTAGTCCTAGATGAATGGGAAACTGGACCATTTCTTTCTGATGCTTAGAGACCCTTATCTAAGGACTGAGGTCATGCAGACCAGAAACCCAGTCAGATCCAAAGACTGATACAAGGAGTTTTCTCCCAATTGTATATCTCAAACAACCCATATGTCTTATCTGAAAAGAGGCTCTGTACTGATTACAGTTTCCATGTTAATTTGATTATTTATAGATGTTTGGGGATAATGGGTTGCTACTTTTTTCTGATTTCAGGGAACTGAATCTGTTTGCTTTTCTAGGGACTTGGAAAGTCCCTAATCTTTCATACAATTAGAAATCGAGATCACCTGATATTACAGTGGTTCCTTTTAATTAGTTGGCCTCATTTGCTCAATTATTTTTAATGTATAAAAAGTCTGTTTCCCCCTATTTTTGGGGTCAAACCCTAAGCTGAGGAAGGGGTCTGGTCCTGATATATGGAGCTTGCATTGTTTAATAAACTGATTTGCTCAAAAGATGGAATTTTTGTTTTCCTCAGTTATTTCACTGTTTACCTGATCACAGCAAGATGCTAGTGACTTTTCCAAACCTGTTCTCACAAGGCCTGGCTTCCCCTTTTGCCTCTTTCTGATCATATGCAACTGAAAGCCTTGAAGTTTTTAAACAGAATAAACAAAAGTCTCCCTTCTCTGCTGCACCTGAGAGCTAGAATGGAGGAAAAGGGGGTAAAGAGGTGAAGGAAAGAAGTAAAGCGGTTTTATAGTTGCCTCTCATCATTAGCAGGTCTAGTCCACAAATTACCCACAAATGTGAAAACTGCAAATAACTCTAGGTCCCACTCTAAACTGTTATTTTAATAATTCTGATCCATGTTTATTTAACACACAAAAGAAATTAAAACAACACACTGAACCCATTAAAAAGTTGGGAGTTTCTAGGTGAGAGAGAGCTAGTATGCAGAGTCTTTGCAGTCACTAGTAAAGCTGCAGCAACTGCTTTATGGATTTCCTTTTCCAAGGAAAAGGCTCAAAATACAAAGATCATTGCAGGGAAAAAAAAATCTATGTCTTAGTCTGGTGGTAGAGAGACAAAGAGCGTTCCTAAAGAGTGTGTTGCCTTTAGCTCTTTAGCACACTGAAACTTTTAACAAGATGTAATTGTTTAAAATAAATTTATGGACGAAAATAGTAAGGATATACAGTATTTATCCATTTATGACTATTTTTTTTTGCATAGGTGCATAGCTGCTTATCTCTAAAAGCCCTATTTAATTACTGACGGCCAATTCACAAATAACCAAAATCATGAATGTGAAACCTGTCAACATGAAACCTGCAAATGGTGAGGGATGACTATATTTATAGATGAAGTAATGAAGTTGTTACCAATGTAACAATCAATTCAGTATCCTCTGGTCTTTAGAAAGAAATTATCATTTTGCATTTACAACATAATTCATCACACTGTACAGTCACAACAAATTTAACCCTAATTACTGCTTCATGATAGATAAGGTGAGTACTTATTTGTTTTCTAATGGAAAAAATTAAAGAAGAAGTAGCAGAAGTTAGTGGCAGACTCAGGTTGGGAGGTTAGGTCTATAATCTCACCATCACCACATTAACTTGTTTAGGTTCATGGAAATGTCCTCTCCTTCTTAATAACTGGGTCAACAGTTAACTGGTACTTTCAGGGTCTCTCTTAAAAACAATCCTCTGTAAAATCAGTGATCAGCTTGGTTGTCATATGGCCTTCTCTTCAGTTTGTCTTTGCATCCTTGTGCCTCGTACAGTGTCCCCACCACATAGTTGTCACTTAAAAGTGCTTGCTGTATTGCATTTCTATTCTTTATGTGTTTACAAAAGAGGAAGTAAACTGAGAGCCTTAAGGTCATAGACTTTTAAGTGGTACAGAGGAGCTAACCATAAAATCCTCAGACCTTACTCTTAAGGTGTTTGAAAAATAAGTCATGTACATGCCTAGAGGGTTAAGAGATATCAGTAAAATTATAACTTGGTCCTCTAACTTCATATTTCTGTTACTTCCTGAAAAATGTGAGAAAAAGGTGAATGAGAAGTAGACAAAACCTGAAATCTCAAGAGTTTGCTAAGTTTCACAAAGATCTACCAGGTGCCCAAGATCCACCTTGGCTCTTACCACTTTGCCATCGCCCCTTTCCTCCCACTTCAGCAAACTCTTGGCCTCCTCAATATGATTCATTTTTCAATGTGTGCCCCCCCTTTCCACACAACCTTAGGAGGCGCCTATCACTGTCACCTACAACACACTGCTTCTTATTATTATCACATTCTGGTCACTGTTTAACCCCAATGTGCCCCACTCCACCCAAACAGCAGCTATTTGTTCTTTGACCCTGGCAATTAAACAGAGCTCTCTGCTCCAAAGTTCCTTGTTCCCAGGATCATGGAGTAGGAAAGGAACCTGAAGAACCTTTGCTCAGTCATTTTGTTCTTTCTTCATCAAGACCATTAAAGAGAGATGGCTTTCTATGCTGGGGAAAATGATCACAGCAGGTCTTTCTGAAGTTGCCTGATATGGTTAATAATTCTGTCAGTAAAACCCCTTCTTCCTAGAACTTCAGTTCAATTCTTTTTGGGCTGCACTCAAGAGAGAGAAGCTGATTATAACTTTCCTATGACAAACTTATCTTAAAGACTGTTTTAGTGTCAATTCCCTCTTTCCCCCATCTCTTTGCTAAACATTGTTTTCCTCCTGACCTCCTCTCGATGGAGCAAATCATGACAAAGGGAAGGGACCATATATACTTCTCTGAATCTTCAAAGCTGAAGAAAAATGTTTCAACAAATCCCAGTCCACTAAAAGCTATTTTGAAATTTTAAAATATTATTGAATCCCTGTTGTGATCTATACTATATAACAATCCTTTTAAATAATTCAGTAATCATTTCCCTTTCTTGAAAGAAAATGAATAGAAATAGCTACATCTTCCTTCAATACTGCAAGAGTTTGTTAAAACTAGGCTATTTGAAAACTAATTCGGGAACTGAGTCATACTTCCTGCTCTGAAACCCAACCACAGCATGCATACAGTAATGTAAAAGCAATTTCTTTCTTCCATAAATGGCCCTCCCTAGAGCAAATATAGTTCAGCAGGAACTAAACCTGTCACTGAAAAGATCAGCCAACAGCCAATGAACAAAGTACGGCAGTTAAGGGTTTCATAATGCCTAGACACCCCATCTTACTTCCTCTAAAGCAGCTAAAGTCAGAAGGGAGTCAAAGCACAAAGAATGCTCAATTTGCAAAACCAAAAAGAAAGGGCCTTTTCTTCTAACTTCTAGAATGGGGAACTAAATCTAAAACCTTTTTTCCCCCAATCTGGTAGAGAAAGCTCTATTTGTGCAGCCTCCCTAATCAGAATGATTCTCACAATTAATAATCCTATAAAAGAAACAAAATCACAATTATATGTATCTTGTCCAGCTATCCTTTCATCTAATGGTCAAGAAATATGAACAATAATTATCTTCAAAGAAAACCAAGAAGTAGTTAACTTTGGTTAATCTGTTTTGCTTAGTGACTGACAAGTTTTTCAGTTTTGGAGAGGAACAATCTTTTAAAAAAACAACAACCCCAAAACATACTTTGAGACAAACAGTTAAGTTACTTGTTAGATAGGGTCTACAGTCTAGACTGGCCTTTGCTAAGTGTGGTACACTGAAGAAGGTGGAGCTTTCTTAGCCTACACTGCTCCCTGGGAAGCAGTCAATAAGCTGCCAATGAAAGGTGTGATGAAACACAAAAGAGTCATCAGAAAAATGGAGCACTCACCTCATCAGCTCCATGTGCTTGTAGTTCCTTGTAGAATTTCAAAGAAATACTGACCATCACTTTTGTTTTGTCTCCATTGGGATTTGAAATATGATAAAGAACTCCATCAAAGTCTGTGAGAGAAGCACAAGATAAGGAGTGTTTGGCTGGCCAGAGAGCCCATTACTCAGCACATTCTGCTCCTTGAAAGCTTTGGGATCATCAGTTTATCTTTATGCCCTATTAAGACAGGCTAGTAGAGGCCACACTATTAGAAGTTCTAAGTACTGTCTTATCTATTCCTATAATAGTCATACTTTGTTTTTTGGTAGAAATGATTTTAAGTCTTCATTTGCAAGACCATAGACAAAAACTCCTTTCCAAGCTCTTCAGTCCTGGCAGCCTTCCTTCTTCCATGTCACTTCCACTCTACTTTGCCTAATTTAAAAATACTTCTCCTCTAACCCAATGGTTCATTGTATTTTGGCCTACAGATTGGATGGTGGTACAATTATACTGTGTAGTACATGAAACTAAACCATTTTATCAAGTACTACACTGTGTGGTTCACAAAACAAAACTGAACAACCTAGTTTTGTGAACCACACATATATCCTAGCCACCATTAAAAAAATGTAACAAGATTCAAAAAGAGGGAAGTGTGGCATTATCAAAACCAGTCTAAAGATTTATCTTGTTAAAAACAGAATATACTTTAATTACAGTTAAACCCAGTAGTCATTATCAATCAAAATTTTCTCTTTAGTGACAAAAAAAGATATCTCAGTTTTCATGGGCAGGAATAACATTTTTTTGGATGCTGCATGTGCATGCACACGCACACCCACCCACCAGATTTCTAATTAGATCAGGGCACTCAAGAAACTGTTCATATGTGAATAATTCAGAACACAAATAAATGTAAGAAATAAAATTGTAAATATAATTCAAAGATTCCAAATTTATAGCAAGGAAAGGAGAAAGCCATCTACTTTCCTGAACCAGTAAATTTTATTTACGCAAGTTTTCACATTCATTACAGTGTAAACATGATTGAGTACCTGGAGACAATGGGATCTACAATTCCAATTTACAACATAGGTAGATTGAGGGAGTATTTGTGAAGACTAGCAGATTAAAATTAGTCTTCAACTATGGTCAGGTAACCTTTTATTTGTGAACTTTTTAGCAGAGATATGTCATTCATTGGCTTTTTGCAAAATTTTCAGGGATGAGAGAGAGCATGAGCATGCTTGCATCACAGAATGAAGTCTACTATGCCAAGATAGGTAGTAGACCCTTTCTAGGGTCTTAAAGATGATTTAGGTCAACCTCTTCATCTTACAGATGGAAAAACAAAGTTGAAGTAACTTGCTCAGAGCCACACAAGTAGTAAATGTAGTAAGCTTGAATTAAATCTCATGTCTTCTCTGCTTTTTCCAGTGCCAGGCTAAGTGATGTTCATTAACACCTTAAATTTTCTCCTAAATATTTCTTCTGACTGTTGTTGTAAATAGGCTGATTGCTGGCAAACGAATTAAGACCTTTAGCGTTTGCTTTACAAATGGTTCTGTTTTATATTTGTCTTCTATTCTCCCATAATATAACTAAAGTTATGAAACTTACCTGCAAATGTTACCTCTACTGCCTCTGGTTTGTTTCTGTAAAACAGAAAGAAAGTTCCCAGGTTAATTAATAAAATTATCTTGTGGTTCACCTTTAAGAAGACTGGGAAAATAATCTGATTTTTTTTTCAGTCTCTAAAAGGAGTTTCTGAAACATGGTAAGCCAGTTATGTGAACGCTTCCCCAATTTATTGCTGATCCTACCATACAACTCATTTATTCATGCCCTTTCAGTCTCTGTGCATGAAATGGGGAAAAAAGGGAAATATGATTACTTCAGGGTCTTCTCAAATATTGGCAGTTACTGTACTATTCTATCTTTACTTGGCTGACACTGCACTTCTGCTCTTTAGTTTACTATCCGAGATCAGCACAGAGGTGCTGACATACTGCTTTTCCAAACTCATCTGTGTCAGAGGAAGTACAGGTACCATTCCAGAATGGTTTAAATTTGAATTCAAAACAAAACAGCACAAGATCCTATTCTACCATACTTTAAAATGCCCCTTCACTCTTCTTTGCAATCTTATATCCTTCTCTACAGATGTGTCCCAAAGTCACTAATACCTTCATGAAGTCTTCCCAGACAATCTCCACTCCTTATCCAGTAATCCTTACAGAACTTGGGCCAACAGTTTGCTCCTGAAACACTTACTAAGCTCTGCAGTTGTACTCCTATGTTCATTTGCTTCAAAGCATAAGGACTTTTAAAAAAGTCCAACTTCCTTTGTTTGACAAATTCATGTCCATTCTTTAAAGTCCAACCTAAAATAGCACTTCTGATGTCCAAATCCTCCCTCCAAAGCTTATCACAACCTTTGTTTTCATAGTAACATAGGGTATAGTAGCTGTATAGCGATTTAGCTTTTATCTCTTATGCCCCTCTACTGGAATGTCATAGGGGTCCTTGAGGACAAGAACTTCATCTTGTTTGTACTCTATTCCCCTTCACGCATGTTCTTATACACAGCAGATGCTTATTGAATGTCCATAGTATTTGTTTTCTGATATATTGGAATGAATAAGGGGCTATCTTCTAATGGAAAGGAGCTCAGCTAAAAGTCATTATTTTATAAATTTTGGTACCAACATCACTTCTGATTGATTGGATGATCACAAACAAGTCATTTAACATCTGAATCTTTCCATATTTAAAAGGGATTTAACAACAGCTTATCTCCCTCACATTATTACTGAGGACAAAGTAAGAATATGTGTGAAAGGACTGATGAAAGTCTTTTGGGACTCTCATACATCTCTATAAATGTATGGTATTCAGTTCTCTACTTCTCATGTATGTTTTGTCTGAGTGGCCTTCCCAACTATCCGCAATAAATCTGGTTTCATTCTGCTTTCCAAACTGAAAACAAGGCCAGGAGAGGAGAAATCCAGGTTCTTACTTTAATTCTTCATTCTATTTTGCTCAAGATCATGCAATTAAGATGGCAACCTCTTTCATATGGTAGCTGCTTCCCCTAAAAACAGATTCATACTCAGTTTCTTTTCTGTTCCATTGGGGGAAAAATGGAAAATACTAAAAATAAAAAAAATTAAATGATAACTTGGGCTTCTTCCAGTCTTAAGATTCTGTATGACGGATTTACATTGAAAAGGTAAAATGTACTGTCTAGAAGGCTACCTTGTACTTTTAGTCTTTTCTAGGGTCCTAAGGAAGAAGGCACTAGATAGGACCTATAGCACATATTTAGCAGAATTTGACTGAGTTTCCTTTCGGAGCATGATGAAATGAGATGAAATGAGACAGCTAATATAGTTGCTATATAGTCAAGAGAGTCAGTTGGTTTAAGAAGTTGAAAGTTGGTCTTTGGCAGGAGAGCAGTGCCTGCTGAGGAGGAATGCTGTCTGGGTCAGTGGAGGAGGAAGGCCAACATGCTCATTAAATCAATAGCCACCCTAGTTCTCTTTATCTGACAGGCTTCAAACAGCTAACTACAGCTTCTGAATTAATTTCCTCTCTTTACCACCAAACAGGAAAGATCAGTAATAAGTTCTGGTGCAGGAAAATGACCCTAGACTAAGAGTTAGAGAACCTCTGTTTGACTCCCAGCTCTTAATGTGTGTCCTTGGATAAGTCATTTAACCCACTTCCTAGGACTTGTTTTCTTTTCAGTCGAATAAGGAGTTTAGACTAGATGACATCTGAAGTCCCTTTCAACTCTAAATCTTTAATTATAGCTATAAATTCTAATCATAAAACTCTGAAAAGTTTCTTGACTCTAGGATTCCAGAAGCACATTTCCCAATGGTAGAAAATGCTTTGAATTCTATGCTAAGCATGTTGCTGCCTGACTACAGAATATTTGTCAAATCAATGCCATTTATATTTTAGTTGACTACTTAAGGCTACTTAAAAGGGGATCAAGGAGAGGTTAAGGAAAATGGTAAAAAATGAGCTCAATGAAAATTTTCTTCTTGCTTTTTGGGAGTCAAATCAGCATGGCTCAATCATCAAAGAAGTTTCATTAGGAGTTATAAGACCTAATAACTATGTCCCAAGGGAAACTATCCTAACTTAGTAACTTAGGCCAGACTCTCATTCTGAAACAAATTTCTCAATCCTAAAACTGGATGCTTGTAGCTTTTGATTTACTACTATGGAAACAGACTTATGGAGGAAAGTGAAGGGGCCAAAGGATAAAGCCCAAATCTAACTTTTACCCAAAGTTTCTGATGCTGGAATGGAATCCCTTATCTGGAAGAGTAAAAAGTCTGGACCTTGAAACTTATGGTTGGAGTTTATGAGACTACGCCATAAAAACCAAGATTTGATCAGTGATGAAAAATGATGAAAATGGGAGATTTATTTAGTGTCAGATTATCTGATAACTAATATATATCACTCAACAGGAAAAGTATTCATTTGACACCAGTTGTTCAATTCAAGAGTTTCCTGAACTATTATTAAAACCTCTTACAAAGAAGAGAATTCGCCCTCTTTTCTAGGGTTCTCAACTTCCTGTATATCATTGATCCAGCAATGACTTGGCAATTAAATTCAGAGGATAATATACTGAAAGATGAGAGGCTTTTGTAAGTCATCTAGTTTAAAATTCTCATTTTACAACTAAGGTCCAAAGGTTTTGTGGTTTGCCTAAAGTCACAGGGGTAGTTAAGATAGATAGCAAAAGCAGAAACCCAGAGCTTTGACTATTCTGGACACTTCAAAGCAAGGCACTACCAAAAAAACCTAACAACTTAGCCTTTCTCTTAAAGGTCATAGAAATGTTATCCCTAAATGATGGCCCACTTTAAATTGTACAGCATCAGGCTGTATATACTTTTCCTTTTCTTTCTTCTATAGTAAAATGGTACTCTTCTACTTTAAAGGTTTTTGATTATTCGTGTTTCCAAGATGACTGTACCATGTACACAGGTAGGCCTTCAGTAAATAGTGTGGAATCAAAATTTTAAGTGTTAAGAACCAGACACCTCCCAAAGCAGCACCACCACACCCACAGATGAACCACACCCACACCCCAAAGCTGCCAAAATTAAGAGCAGAGTCATAGAGAATCAGGGAGGAGATAAGATTTCTAAAGGGGAAGAAGCTGGACTATATCATCTGAGGGTCTCAGGAACCTTGAATTAGGCTGGGACCCTCAAGTTCCACGGCTCATATTTTGGGGATTTAGGAGACTAAGACCCAAAGAGGTCTGGTGATGCTCCCAAAGTCACAGATAGTGGCAGAGTCAGGATTAGAACTCAGGTCCTGCTACTCCAAATCCAGTGGTCTTTCCACAACACTACCATACCTTCAGTTCCAAGCTTCTACAAATCAGGAATAATTTCACTTGGCTCTCTCCATTCTAGAAGTCAACTCAGAAAGAAGGGATGAGGATAAGAGTGGATGAAGATGAAGATCAATGAAATTATTTTCTCTCAAATCTACTTAAATCAGTTACTTTATTCTATTTTTTTCTTAAGTGCTAAAACAGATTCCATGTCACTCTAGGCCAGATTGCCTCTCTAACGACATCTGCGTAGGAATGAAAATAAGGAAAAGTAACAACAGAATTTATTCTTTGCTCAAATTTGTCTTCCCACAGTACTTGCCCACCCCAAGTGTCTCTGTGCTGAGCTCCCAAGCAACTTTGTTCTCCCTCATAACCACAGTTCCTCCAAATATATACAAAGGCTATTGTGAAGGCCAATGTGCTCATTAAATCAATAGCCACCCTAGTTCTCTTTATCTGACAGCATTTTCCTCAATTTAGGACTCAAACTTCAGACAAATTGAAAGACCTAACTTTTTAGTCTATAGCGTCAAAGAGGCGAACATTTCCTGTGTAATGGATGGCATGGCAAAGGATGCTCTTCAAAGATAGGACAACGCTTTTGATGGGATGTGAACATGTGATCTGAGAAATATCATTTATCTAGAGGGAAAGGCAATGAAAAAAATACATGACAATTTTCAGTGTTGTCTATATAGCTTTTGAGTCAGTCACATCCTCCTAGTTTGAAGGTTGTCAAGAAGATGATAACTTACAGTTAAGTGTATTATTTGGTTGCCTCTAATATGCCATTAACTCACAAAATTAATAATATCAAAAGGTAAATCGTTTGGAGTAAATGTTAGGCTTTATTTGCATGATCTCCAAATTTCAAGATTTCCACTGTCTAAATGTGTTGATTTAAACTGGTTAGCAAACACTAAGCAGATGAGAATTTATACATTTCCTGATAGCACCATAAGCATTGGGTGATCTGAAGGCTCATCTGAAAAAAATCACTTATAAAAAAAATGAAAATTAGGATAGTTGAATTTTGAATAAAAATTCCCAAGAGTTCTGGTGCTTCTTGTGTCCTAACAGAAGACTCACATTGGAAAGGGTATAAATCAGGACCCCATACAGTAAAGAAGAATCCCAATCTCTAGTTTCCTAGGTATCTTTCTTTGATCCTCCAAGGGGTCATCCTTCTGAGCTCTTTCAATTTTGTCTAAGAACTCTTTCCCTACAACATGTCTCTCATCTGCCTCTCCTCTGGTTAAGAGAGAGACTATTAGACCAATATAAATGTTCACAGTAATCATAAGAAACTGTATTTGCTGGAAACTCTGCTAAGAGCTAAGTCATGCTGCCTTAACTCCACTAGTTTAACTGGTAATGTATACGGGTCTGCAGGCATCTATGTGGGAGATAATACCTTCAAAATCGAGAACCCACCTCCCATGAGGCCTGAGAATACGCCTTTTTTAGGCAGATGGGAATTTTCTGCAATTTCCAGTAAACTTTTCAGCAGAATTCTACCAGTTCTGGTCCTGGCTGCCTTCCACAACCCACACGTCCTAAGTCATATCACTCAACAAAAGCCAACTCATGCTTGGCTATACCTCATCTCTGTGATCAATTCTGAGATACTGACTTAATGTATTCTCAATCAGTTTTGGTCCCTCTAAACAACCACCTGTCATTTGCAGCAGCAGTTTTAAGAGAAAAATAAAAAGCTAAAGCCTGAATAATGGGATGGTTCAGTCATAAATTAAAACATAATTAAAAGTAAATGCATTCCTTCACCACAAGACATGCCTCTGCTTGAAAACACACACACACACACACATTTATCACAGTTCTACACATAACCAAACTGCCTCAGCTTCAAGCCTGTTAAGACTTGATGGCATTAAGATCAGCTGTAAAAATGCAGAAGTTAACTTCCTTCAATGTGCTAGCCTGCTCAAGTTACAAGTCACCTAAATAAGAATTGGAGCTGATTCACTTCCATTTTTAAAATGCAAAAGCAGCTTACAGGGATAACTGAAGGGACGGTAACAGCCGTCTGAAAAATAATTTCTATTTTAAAATTAAAGCAACTGGAAATTAAACTCTGCAGAAGCACATTTTTATTTCATAAACCACTCCAACAAAAGATGCTTCGTTTTATAATGATAAAATATGGAGTCCCACTAGCTGGATAAACTATCCTGGACAAAGTATTAGGTTGAAACAATGGGTTAATGCTTCTTGAATCAGTTTATTTTAAACTGCTTAATATCTCCCCCTCACTGCATGACTCCAGTGGCTATCAAAGGAAGGACACGGTTAGTCCTCCATTCAGTAAGGGAGTTCTCTACCCATCTAAGAGACAATGAGTTCTGCAGCTGAGGACACAGGTCCACCAAGAGAGATTGCTACCCAATTCCCAGGCCATGTGCTCTAAATATTAGAAGAGCAACCTGTTTTTTTTTTTGGGGGGGAAGGAGGGTTATGGAGGGTCTTCTGCCCTCTGCAGCTCCTCAGGCTGGTCCGAAAGACTTATCAATCCAAAGTCCACTCTGAAAAGGTCCGGTAAGAATGCAGGCCGGTGGGGCCGGGGGCTCCCGGTGGGGCCGGGGGCTCCCGGGAGAAATCACAGGAGGAAGGCCGCTGGGTGGGGAAGGGCAGGAGAAGCTGCGGCTGGAGATAAGCAGGGAGTGAGGGTGTGTGTGCAGATTGCTACGTGCCCGGGCTGTGTGGGGGGGTCCCGGCTCCGTGCTGGCCGGGCCTGCCGCCCCTCCCCCGCCCCGGGCGTCCCCCCGCCCCGGGCCCCGGCCCCTCTCACCCACCCGGCGGCCGCGTTCTCGAACTTGAGCGCCAGCGTCTCCTCGATGATGCGGTTGTTCACCTCCAGCAGGATCATGGCGGCGGCGGCGGGGGCTGCCCCGGGCCGGGGAGGACAGAGGGCGGCTGGCGCCGCGAGGCCGCCCCCCGACCGGGCCGGGGAGGTGGGGACCGGGACCGGGGTGCCGGGGAGGGCGCGGGGCGCAGGCCTCCGCACTCGGGCGAGCCCTCCTCTGCCGCCCTCCCGCCTCAGCGACCTGGCCGCTGCCGCTGCCGCCGCCTCACCGAGCGCCCCCGGTCCCCGCCCAGCCCCCGGCTCTAGCCGGCCACTTCCGCTCTCACACCCACTTCCGCTCGCCGCCGCGGCGCGCGGCCCCGGCCGCCATTTCCGCTCCTCCTCCCTCCCCCCGGCTCGGAACTTCCGTGAGCGCGCGGGTGCACGCCCCGGCGGCCGGCTCGGCTGCGGGGGGGGGGGGGGGGCTCCGGAGCGCGCGGGCCACGCCCGCCGGCACCCCGCTCGGAGGCGCGCACGCACGCCCCCGCTTTCCCACCGTGCCTCGCGGCCGCCCCCGCCCTTCCAACTGTCATTGCGGAGCGCCGCCTTCCGCGGGCGGGAAGGGCCGGCACTCGCTGCCCCGCCGGCCGCTCCGAGCCCCGCCCTCCTGCCTCGGTTTCCCCCTCTGTAAAAGGCGGCTGGTAACCGCGCCGCTCGCCTCCGGGGCCGGCCCCCGTGAAGCCGGCGCCCGCGGTGGATGATTCCTCGGGGCCAGGCCCCGGCAGGCCGGCTGTGCCGCGGTGGCCGGGAGGCCGGGAAGGGCCGCGGGCCGGTGACGCGGGCCTAACTCCCAGCCGCTGCCTCTCCCCTTCTCTGTCTGTTTTTCCTCTCTAGTTTGGCCTCTCCTCTCTCTGTCTCTCTCTCTATTCATGTAATGAAGAGATTTCTCCTTTTTTAGGGTTTTTTCCTCAGAAACCACAGCCTCTTGATGCTTTCTTTTTTTCAAAAGGGAATGAGGGCCTTTTTCAGGAACCCTTCCTTTTTTTTTTCTTGACTGCATATTTTTTTTTTTACAAAAATTTAGGTTGAGTTTTACAATTTTTCCTCTAATCTTACTCTCACAGAAGGCAACTTTGCCAGTCTTTACATTGTTTCCATGGTATACATTGAGCCAAATTAAATGTGATAAGATGATATCCTTAAGGAAGAAACAAAAAAGTATGAGATAGCAAGATCAGACAATAAGAAATCAGTTTTTTTCCTCTAAATTTAAGGTAATAGTAGTCCTTGGTTTTTGTTCAAACTCCACAATTCTTTATCTGGATACAGATGGTTTCTCCATCAGACAGCCCCAAATTTTGTTGAAACTCCACAATTCTTTATCTGGATACAGATGGTTTCTCCATCACAGACAGCCCCAAATTGTCCCTGATTGTTGCACTGATGGAATGAGCGAGTCCATCAAGGTTGATCATCACCCCCGTGTTGCTGTTAGGGTGTACAGTGTTCTTCTGGTTCTGCTCATCTCACTCAGCATCAGTTCATGCAGATCTCTCCAGGCTTCCCTGAATTCCCATCCTTCCTGGTTTCTAATAGAACAATAGCGTTCCATGACATACATATACCACAGTTTGCTAAGCCATTCCCCAATTGAAGGACATTTACTTGATTTCAGGAACCCTTCCTTGATTATCTTCCTAGGCCTCACGACACATTTTACACTTTTTGCATAAAGTTCCTATATTAGAATTATATCCTATAGGCTGTGCTATGTAAGCTATTCTCTACTGTCTTGTACTTCTATAAGATCCTTGAGGGAAGGGGCCATGGAATCACTAGAAAGAGGATTGGGAAGCAGAGACCTGCATACTGTGCCCTTGGTCAAGTCTCAAACCTCCCAGGGACTGAAGGGGGTTAAGACTGGATAGCTAAGATCCCTTCCAGCTCAGCATGCTGCAGTGTGCCGTGGAGTGTGACAGGACAGAAGATGATTTTCATGTAACAAAGCAAAGAACATGATGGTATATTGGATACATTTCTGGGTTACTGGCTTCTTGACTGTGGGCCTCCTGAACTTGCCTCGAGCCTCTTGCCACTTCTGTCCATCCATCTCCATTATAGTGATTTTTTTCAGAGCATAGATGGACCATGCAATCCCTGCCCTCCATATACACCCAGACTTCAGTGGCACCCTATTACAACCTCTAGAATGAGTATGAATTTAGTTTGACTTTGAAAGCTCTTCACAACGGGGCCATTTCTGACTCCTTTCCACACACTGGGTGATCCTTTCAGATCATCTTACGTCTCTGTGCCCTTGATTTGGGTGTCCCCCATGTCTAGAACATTCTTCATTTCTACCTTCAAAGCTCAAAAGTGCCTTAATTAGGAGACTTCTCCTGGTTCCCTTAGCTTCTAGTGCTTTGTCTCTGTCTTGTATGTATTTTTATATGAGTATGTTGTCTCCTCTGATAGGATGTGAACTCTTGGGCAGCAGAAATTGTTTCTTTTTGTATCTAGTGCCTTAATAAAAGTTTATTGATTAATTCAGTATTTCTGAGCCTCCATTTTCTCATGTGTTTAAGGGGATAATACCTCTTCGAATATGTTTAGCACTCTGTATGAATACTTTGAAAACTATGTGTTAGCTGCTCTTACCTAAATATTGCCTTTACCTTCATATCTAGTATGGTGCTTTAAACAAAGATTCATAGTAAATGTCAAATGAATTAATGGAACGGGTGGGTTATGTTTCTGGAGAGAAAAGCATTGAATTGGAAGAAATTCAGTGATTATCCAACCCTTGAAATTTTCTAGATAAGGAAATTGTCTCAGGACACTCCTGGAGGAGAGAGATCATGGGATTTGGAGTAAAAAGACCTAGGCATCAACATGGGCTAGCTTCTTGATATGAAACAAATCAGCCCGATGAAGTACACTTGTATTCGGAAGAATGGTGGATTTAAATCGTGACTCTGTGAGTTTGAGCTAAATCTTGTTAACTTGTAAGTAGAGTTCAGTGCTATATAAATGTGATCAAAATTATAGGTAAACTTGTAGAATATTTAATGTCTCATTTTGTCCTACTTTTTCCAGTCCTCCTAACACCTCTTGCCTGAAGACATTGAGTTCATTCCACAAATATTTATACAATAAGGAATTCTGGAATGAAGATAATTGGGCCCTCAAGGAGTTTACAATTCAGTAGATTGTAAAGTGATAATAAAGTTTTACAGCTGAGGTAGCAAACCTCCAAGAACTTATGAAGATGGGCTGAAGGACACTTTGAATAGCTGGGTTCAAAGTGTCAAATCCATCCCTATCAAGAGATCCAGAGAGGCTAAATGACAAATCATTAAACATTTATTGAAAACCTATTACTGGCCAGGTAATGAGCTGGGCAGAGCCAGAGACTTTGGGAAGACTTTTATTGCCTGGGCCAAAGTATCCAGTCATCAGCACTTGACTTCCTACTCTTTCCCCAGGCTATCCAGGCAGTGCTCCTCAGTTGGGAATAATAGGAGCTCATATTTATATATTGTTTTAATGTTTATAAGACACTTTCTTCAGAACAACAAAGGTAGGAGGTAGTATAGGTACTTTCATTTCCATTTTACAAACACAGCATTGGTCTTAGCAGTTCCCTAATCAATTCGATGAGTTTATTGGGCTTGAGCTTTAATTCTAAACTTTTGATTAGCTTTCCCTGTAGAAACTATGAACATGCCAATTGACACCTTGTTGGGAAGCCTGGAGGTAAACTGAGTCGTAATGGAGTCCTGGGGGTATTACCCTTTTGTGTTGATCCTTAAAAAGGAATCAATAGACTACTTTCTGGTCTTTCCCCCCCTTTCTCCTCTATGTTTCTCCTCTGTCTCTCTTCCTTTTGGGGGGAATGTGTGAATTAAGACTGACAGCTTTGTGTGTTTTGTGTGTACGTGCCTCTTCCCTCTAGGAGCAGCTCTGGAGGCTACATAAACATGGCTGCAAAGTTGTACTTTTGGAGTGAGTCTAGGACTGGACCTCAAGTTTCTGGCTGCCTTTTCTGCCTTTTTTTTTTCCTTCCTGATCCCAGGTGACCAAGCAGTGATTCTAAAATTGGACAGTCCTATCTTTGGTAGCTATCTGGTAGGCTTAAGAAGTCTGGAATCATTGATGGTCTTGGCACTGGTTTCCCAGAGGGATGTCCTGCTTCCTGAAGCTATCCTTTTCTTGGAGGAGATGTTCACCAACAGAAGGGTGAGTCTTGCATGTTGGACTGAACAGAAGGAGTGGACCTTGAAGGACTTGGCCAAGCCATATAGATCTGAGTGAAATACATGCTCAGGACTTGCGAAAGTGTTTAGTGTTTTAAATATCCACCTCCTGGAAGAACAGAATACGAGTGTTGGGTTACAAAACCATGTTTTAACTATCAATGTACACTTAGGAATCTTTTGTGTTTTAAGTATTTTTTTTTGTGGTGAGACATAGAAATAACTGCTCTATGCTTGATATCTTCCTTTCTGTTCATTGAGTAACTTTCTCAGAAGGGAGTCTTGTTAATCCCTTTTTCAGAGAACCTCAATCTTAGTTTAAGGAGATTTTCTTGAAATAATTCAAAGTGAGCCAGAGATGTGAGAAAACCAGATCCGTTTTCTTTTGAGGTTCCCCAGGACTGATCATGGTCCACAGAAATGCCCCAAGAGCACCTGGAGTGGGATGTGCAGCCCTTAGCTTTGTGTGTCTCCCTGTGAAAATGGAAACTTCTTAAGGTAGGGACTGTTGTGCTTTTGTAATCCCCTCTCCCCACTCCAAATTCTGGCAGTGTCTGCCCACACAAGTGCTTGTTGATTAAAGGACTTTTCTTAATCTACTAATAGTCATGCTTATATATATGTATGTAAATATTATATATTTCTTTGTGGTGGCAAAGAATTGGAAATTGAGGAGTTGTGGTATATGACTGTAATGGAATCATATTATTCTATAAGAAAAGATGAGCAAGTAGATTTCAGAAAAACTTGAAAAGACTTAAGATGAATTGATGAGTGAAATGAGCAGAACCAAGAGAACATTATACACTTTAACAGCAATACTGTATGATCATCAACTTCTCAGTTGATACAGTGGTCAGAGATAATTCTAAAAGAACTGTGATGAAAATACCATCCACATCCAGAAAATGAATTATGAAATCTGAATGCAGATGAAAGTATGGTATTATCACTTTCAAAAATTTGTGTTTTGGGGCAGCTAGGTGGTGCACTGGATAGAGCACCAGCTCTATCAGGAATACTTGAGTTCAAATCCGGCCTCAGACACTTAATAATTACCTAGCTGTGTGGCCTTGGGCAAGCCACTTAACCCCATTGCCTTGCAAAAACCTAAAAAAATAAAGAATTTGTTTTTTGTTTTTTCCTTCTTGTGGTTTTTCCCTTTATTTCTGATTCTTCTTTCGCAGCATGATTAATATAGAAATATGTGTACATGTATAATCTATATTAGATTATTTGCTATTTTAGAGTGGGAGGGAGACAGAAGTAGGAGGGAGACAAAGATAGAAAGGAGAAAACTTTACAAAAATGAATATTTAAAATTCATTCAAAATGATCTTTACATATAATTGGGAAAATAAATTAATTTTTTTAAATAGAGGCCTCAGTTTGATTGAGGCAACACCCATTGAGTGATTAAGGCCAGGTAAGAAATGAGACAGAGAATGGACAGCCACCTCCATCCATACTATCTATCTTATTAAAGCTAAGGGTAGGTACTTAATGTTTATTCAGTTGAATTGACTTCTATGAAAGTAATTTATAAAGTTGAAACTAGTATATAGGTCTTAGAAGTTATTTATAGGCTTATATTAAGTATGAGAGGTCCTTGGAACTGCAATAATCTTGCAGCTGACTAGTATATTAGATAGCTGAGGAAATTTGGTCATACCCTAAGGCGTCATCTTTTTTTTTAATTTAAGGCAATGGGGTTAAGTGATTTGACCAAAGTCACATAGGTAGGCAATTATTAAGTGTCTGAAGTCAAATTTGAACTCAGGTCCTCCTGACACTGGGGCCGGTGCTCTATCCACCTAGCTACCCCCAGCCCAAGGTGTAATCTCCAAAATAACAAGTAAGTTAAGAAAGGAAGCATCTGAGAGATAACAATGAGTGGGGCATTCTAGTAAATCCCTTGAGGATGATCTGCTTGGGAGTAGGAAAGAGATGTCTTCTTAGTTTGGCCCTGGTCTGAGTCTCCTTTTCATTATCTCCTTCGGCAAGAGGAAGCCTTCAAATGATAAAAAGGATGTTGGACTTTCCACCTCCCCTCAGTGACCTGGTAGTGTATGTAAATCAGTCAATGACAACTTCTACTTTGGGAAGGAAGCTGGTAAAGAAACTCCCCTTTTTCTAAGAGGAGTTTCTTGAGAATCCATGAATATGAGAAAAAGGACTTCTAGTTACCAGAACCTGTTGAATTACTACTTTACTCTCTGACCTTAGACCAATGTTTCCTTGAGCCTACTGTCCCTTAAGATATCCCACCTCTTGGCTGTTCCCTATGCATGGGATCCCCTCTCTCATCTCCATCTCCTAACTTCCCTAGCATACTTTCAAATCTCAAGTAAAATCCCATTTTCTACAAGAAGCCTTTCCCATCCCCTCTTAATCCTAATGCCTTCCTTTTGTTAATGATCTCCTATTTATCCTATAAATAGCTTGTTTTGTATATATTTGAATGTTGACTCCACTGTTAGATTGGAGGGAGATAGTTTTCTATGGAAAGAGTATAAGAGGAAGAAGTCTAATGTGATCAGGAGATTATGAATAACCGAGTGAGTGTTTCCAGGATTCACAATGGAAAAAGAAGGCAGAAAACTGAACTTGATAGGGTTGAGCGAGCAGAGAACAAGGAGGGGTTTTTTAACTTCACAGATGGTGACTCTGAATCTTATACTACCCTTAGAATGGGAGAATTCCCAGTTGATCAAGGCCCTTACATTTCAGGTTCTTTTGATTATGGATAGAGGGCAGTCTCTGTTTGGGATGGTGGCGTTGGCCTGTTTTCTATGGGTGGAGGCAGGAGGGCAATTACATTTCACATCTGGATCATAAATGTGTGGTAATCAGAGTCCTTAGGGGCTTGACTGAACTCCTTTACCTCATGCCAGTATGTTAGGGGATGATTTACATCCAGGAAATGTTCTGCATACTCTATTTCCAGCCTAACATTCTCTTGGTTTTAAGAAGTTTAGTATCTGATGTTTAGTAGATATGGAGCCTGACACCTGGCTTTTTTTTTAATATGAGAGCAGAGCAGATACAGCTTCCTCTATTAGGAAAAGATTAATAAGTAGTTGTTGAATGAGTAAATGTTTGTTGAATTCAGTTGAGTTCTTAGAGGCTCCATAAATAAAGAAGATAAGGAACAGAAGGAATATGTCTGATCCCATGGGAGGTCTTATTTCTGTTTCCTCACACAAGGTACAAGGTGACTCACTCTACTTGCTTTTCTGGTCCCTGGAAAAATGAAACTGGAGGAAAGTTTTACTCAGTTTAGCAGGAAGACTGAATTGTATCGCATTGCAAAGTTCATTGCCTTCATGATTCATCGATTTGGTCCAGCGAAAGCTCCAAACCAGAGACTGACTGGGAACCTAAGATTCCACTTGAGGGGTGTCCTCTGTATGGAGTTCTCGGTCAGATTGTATTTGTACTCCCAGGAATCTCCCACCCCACCTCTCACCTTATACCGCTAGCTCTAATGGTGCTCATCAAATCAACACTACCGTTCCTGGAAAGGACATGTCAATCCATTGCCCTATCCTAGAATAAAATGATCTCTTTGTGGGCAGGGACATTCTTCTTGTGCCTGCCACATAATAAGCACTTAATAAAAGCCTATTCTTTGATTTATTCATTCAAAGACCTGCTTCCTTGTGCCCTGTGGCTGTAATTGAAAAGCCTTTCCAGCAGAGGGAAGCATTAATTGAAAATCAAACAGCAAAATCAGCAACTTGAAGTAGGGAAAAGGGCTGGGTTAGTTAGTAATGACTAGGCTAGTGTATCAGTCAATAGTCCATTCACTTAGGCTGAAGGTAGAAAAAATTGGACACTGCTTCTTCCCAGATCATAACTGTAATGGTCTTTGACTCTCTAAAAGATTTGTCCTTGGCAGTGGGATTTTATAGATCTTTTACGTGCCTTGGGGTATTCAGTCCTTCACCCTTGGTCCTTCAGCCTACTTCTTAACTATTTTCTAAACTTTCATGATGTCCGGATCTTGGCTTAAGATGTTGAACATTCTGAGTTCAGTCATCCCAAACTCCAGTGGCTAGACTCTTCATTGAGAAATCTGAGGCATCCCTTCCCTTAAATACTTTTCACTGTGTTTATCAGGTAAGTAGTTGAAACTGAATATTCATGAGATAAGGGATTTAATTCTGTTACTGCCATCTATCCATAATTAAAGGTACCTGAAATGTGGGGGCCTCAGTCAGCTTGTAATTCCCCCATTCTATAAGATTCAGTTACCATCTGCCAAGTCAAAACCCCCCTCCTATCACTCACTCTCTGATCAACCTATCAAGCTCAGATCTAACCTTTTCTACCTTTTTTTCCATTGTGAACCTTGGAAACACCAGCTCTTTTATTAACAATTTCCTGAACACCTTAGAGCAGAGAATTTGCTCTCCTTATTGGACAAGATAAAGAAATTATCTGAACTGCTGAGGTTTACCCCCCTCATTTTGGTCCATGTTTTTCTAGATTTAATCTAGAATCTTAAAAGGTAAAAGAATCATTTTCACATAATATTCATAAATCTTTCACCAATTCAGTTTGCATTTTCCTCAATCTCTGGGAATTTTCAAATGTATTTTATGTCTTATTTCACCATTTTAAAGTATTATCTCTATCCCAGCTTTTCTAAACCTGAAAGGAAAACACACTCATGCTAAAGTTTAGTTATATTTGCTGCAAGAAATCAAAAGATAATAGGGTACAGAAGTGAGACTCCCCAATACTACAATTTTCTGGTCTGTTTTTTTAAAAAAAGGATCAGCTATAATTCTGCCTAGTCTCACCTGCTACATCAAAGGACTTAATTCACACTTTTATTCTTCCTAAGGGAACCACTGTATGTTCTAAACTCCAGAAGCTTTGGACAAGCAAAAATGTTTATTCCTCCTTTCAGGGTCTCAGTCAAAGATAGGGAAAAAGGAACTGTCTCACAGTTTGAGTAACAGTCCACTTCAGCTATAACAGATATAACTAATTACCTTCTATCATCCACCAAGTGACCCAGAAGATCTTTGGCTTTCAACAAACACCCAAATGAGCATCCTGGCCCTATTTATTCTCTGAATATACTCAGACATGTTTCAATTTCTCCCTAGCATTCTGGGTGGTAGTAGCCTCAAGTGTCAGGATTCTTAGATGGATAGGAATAGGAACAGGAATTCTTCCTTCTGAATCAGAATCCAAACAGGTGATATAAAAGAAATTACACTGAATTTGGAGTATCTGAGTTCAAATATATATATATATATATATATATATATATATTAAAATGAATGAGGGTAGATAAAAGGAATAGTAGAGTAACATTTGTATTCTTATTTGAAAAAAAAAATCCATGAACCTGAGTGGGGAAGTATGAAGGATCAATGGAGGGGGGGAACAGAAGTAATATGGTGATGGAGGTAGATTAGAGACTACTTAGCAAAAAGGAAAAAAAAGGATAATGAATTTCAGAAATAATATTTCACAAGGAGACATGATATAGTGGTGATAGGAAATTTTTATTTTTCATTTTTTCTCAATTAAATGTACAGATAGTTTTCAACATTCATTTTTTTTATAAGATTTTGATTTCCACATTTTTTCTCCCTCTCTTTCTTCCCTCCTCACCTCCCGCCTAGGACTGATAGATGTTATATAGTGCAATCATATTAAATATAGGAAATTTCAATTGTCTGCATATTTCCTTGAGTCTTCTGTTGAAAACAGAACAGCTAATATATTTTTAACTTAATAATAATTTCACTTTTCAAAAAGTAGAGGAACTAATGAAGGGAACTGCTATTCTGGGTGATTCTGAAGAATAAGTCAGAAGTGACAGAAATTTGAAAATGATAGTAACCTTGAGAAGAAATGGCTATACCACTTTAGAGTTAAGGATAAATAAGGATAGGAAAGTCTAAATTTGAGGAGACCAAATTCCTAAAAATTTAGAGAAAAGATGGATGGGATTCTATGAGCTACATTTCTATAGGAAAAATCAGCTCCTACAGAATGGGATGCTCTCAAGAACACAAAATATATAAGCTCTAAGCTTACACTGACTAAATTTAGTCTTGGAGCTTTCTTAATAATAAACTTCTTTAGTTCATGATAGGCAAACCAGCTTAGAATTTCCTCTGGGAACATTTGAATTTGGTTCAGATAGTATAGTCAGGTCCCATGAAAGCCCTTGGCCTCACAAAACATTGAATATAGGACATCTTTTTCAAGAGGACTTTCCAAGCCCTCTTGATTCTAATGCCTATAATAAATACTTCCTATTTATTCCATATATAACTAATTTTGTACATATTTGTTTTATGTCATCTCCTCAACACACACATTATAAGTTCTTTGTATCTACAGCACCAAGCACAGTATCTGGCACAATGTTTACTAATTGAAACAAATCTTTCTCCAATTAAAAAAAAATTTTTTATCTCATCGCATTCCAATGTATGTGTATATGTGTGTGAACCTTTAGAAAAACATATTTGTAATAAATATGCATAATTAAAACATATTCCCACATGTTCAAAAATTATATATCTTATTCTGTACTCTGGATCCAATTACTTTGTGTCAAGGTAGGTAGCATGCTTTAACATTGGTCTTCTGGATGTGGTGAGGAAAGAATGCAGGATCACTAAAGAATTCGATCTCCACATTTCCCAATAATCCCAGTGAGGGGTGATTTGCTCCTCTGTATTGTGCTTTTGCTTCATATTGCTGTTTTACTTTGACTTCTGTGTGTTTCTGGAGGCCGGTTTCTTCCACTTGGCCTAGGGCCTTCTCTCTCCTTTTACCTTCATTTGGAGTGAGCTGGTGTGTGTCTATGTAAAGTCCCTCTGCCTTTTCTGTCCTCAACTTTCGAGATCCTGGAGTTCCTTGGTAGTGCCTTTTAAAGACCCACTCCAAGAAATTGTTTTAAGAGACTAACTAGCCAAGGAGAAGTCAACAATTTCAGAACAAAAAATATTACTGCGACAAGGAGGACTTAAGGACAAGGAGAATGAATGATTAGTGGAAAATATAGTTAACAATGGTTCTTCCAGGACCATCTTTAAGCATCTTAACTATATTCACTTTGTGTAGACAATTTACAATGTCTTGGAGACATTAAGAGAGACAGCTTACCTAACTTCCCTGTTCTATTTTTTTTTGTAAGGCAGTGGGGTTAAGTGGCTTGCCCTAAGGTCACACAGCTAGGTAATTATTAAGTGTTTGAGTTCACATTTGAACTCAGGTCCTCCTGACTCCAGGGCCAGTGGTCTATCTACTGCACCACCTAACTGCCCCATTCTTTTTTTTATTTTATTTTTCACTTTATTTTTCTTGCTTCCCGCCCCGCCTACAACATGGTTAGTGTACTAGTTTGTTTAGCTGGACTTCATATATATAGTGAATATAATATATTATATAAACATATAATATATATTATATATTTATGTATATAAGCATATTTCTTCCTTTCTCAATGAGGAGTTGGGGGAACAGGGGTAGAGGGAGGGAGAAAATTTGAAACTAAAAATAAAAATTAACAAAAAAATTTTTACCTGCAAAATGTATTATTACTATCTGTGTGTTAATCAACAATCTCTTTGTCACTTTCCTCATTTATACAACAGGGATAATAACATAATTGCTATTAATAACTTGCATTTTTATTTTTTAATCCTTTTTAGTTTTTTTACAAAATTTAAAAAAGTCGTAAGGGCATCAAAACATGAAGAGGATTCTTATCATAAACAATAAATTTCAATTTCAAGAAAGTCTATGTAGTAAATATTAAGCATTGTGTTCAAAATTATCCATCTTTTTGTTGCTTCCTTGTAGGTTTTCTTCTGTTTTCTGCTGTGCACTGTATATATTTTTTCTCCCCTTCCCTCAAGACAGCTATAATTAAGCATGGCTATATGTATATATGTCTATTTATATACATATATACATACATGCACATATACTTATATACATACCCATAAGCATCCATATATATACTCATAGACATTTATATACTTATATGTATAAATATACATACCTTCACATTTGGTATCTCTCATTTTTATCTTCTACTCTATTTCTACTTGCTATCTTGCTCTTCTCTTCCTTAATCAACAACCCATCAAAGACTCCCTCCCTTGAACACCCTTCCATGCCCCCTTTCTATTAATCTACAAAGCCTTCTATACCCCTCCCATAAATCTACATATCTTTCTATATGCCCTCATTATATTCCCTTGCCCTTTTAACTCATTACCCTCCCTATCCCCTCCTCTTGTTTATTTCTGAATTTAGAATGCTTTTATTGCTGAATATATGTATATGTATTCACCCTATAACCCGTTCCCCAGGAGAGGTTTCCAGAACTACCAGGTCTCCTTCCCCAACTATTCTTCTTTGGAATTGGTATTTGATATTTACCTTATAATTTCTTTTGATTCTTTTCTGTTTAGGTTCTGGTCTTTTGTAACAACATCCTGATTTCTGGTCCATTCTTGGGTGAACTTGGTACACAAATATGATTTTGATGAGGAATAAAAGGGGGAGGGTATGTATAAAGAGACTAATGTGGATCCACCAAGAACTAAGAATCACAGAATCTTATAGTTGGAAAATAACTTAGAGGTCATATAATCTAATTTGTACCAGAATGATAATCCCTTTGCATCATACCTTACGAGTGGTCATATATCCTTTATTCAAAGAGTTCACTTGAGAAATTCACTACTTCTGGGGACACTATTGCTCAGTGTAGTATCTCCAGAATATAGTTGTTAACTTGTTAACAACGTATTCTAGTTTTGAATAACCCCAAGGATTAGGAAGTTTTTCTTTTCTTATTTTACCCTTGAATTTGCATTTCTGTAGAAAACAAACATTCATTGGTTATTTCCAGCTTTACTCTAAATCCAGACAAATAAGTCCAGGCCCTATATGTGACAGCCCTTCATGAAGACAGCTATCATCTTTTCCCTGAATCTTCTCTTCTCCAGACTAAACATCCCTGAGTCTTTCATGATCTTTATATGGCATGAACTTGGGTCCTTCACCATCTTTATTGTCTTCCTTAGAATATTCTCTGCAGAAGTGGTTGGAGTGCATAAGAACTATCATCCACCAAATTCTTGGATGCTATACCTGTCTTCATAGTGGTTTTGTTTTGTTTTAGCTATTTTTGGTTGCTACATCACATCATTGACTCATATGTACCTTTTCATCCACCCACACCTCTAGATCTTTTTCAGACAAAGTATTCTGTAACCTGGTATTAATTTTTAAGTTGAACTGGAAAAATTGACTTTTACCCCACAAAATTTAATCTTCTTTGGTTTGGTCAATATTCTAGGTCAGGATTGTCCAACCTTAGATTATCTTAGGGCCACATTAAAATAAAATAATTATTCAAGGACTATATCAAGAATGAAAAGTACAATCTGAGTTCAGTGGATGTAGCGTTATGTGAGGACTCCTGAGACAAGATTTAGATGTAAAAGTTGCCTCATAACTTCTGAGAAAGTGGGGGAATGTGTGTCATTGATATGATAGGTGAAGGTGTGGAGCAAGAAAACAAACACAAAACAAAATGACAACACAACAGTATAAAGGTAGGTGCATATGGACTAGTCTGCATCATATAGACAGAACACATCCCATAGATGGATTGAAAATTCTATGCAATATGGTCAGTCTATAATACTGTTTAAAAACACCAAAGAAAAGTAACATCAAGATTATTTACTAGTGATGAAATTTAAAAATCTAATATGCATTCCATGCAAATTTTATTTTATTTTTGTGCTTGTAAAAATTAAAATCCCCAGGTGGGCTGCATAAAATCACACTGCAAGCCACATTCATTATTTCTTCTAGTTTTGTCTTATCTGAAAACTTGATAAGTATAATACCTGGTCCTTTAATTTTTTTATATTGTTTGTCCTTGATTTTTGAAGAGGACTAATGACATTATGGGGTGATGATTTGTGGGTGAATTGGATTTAAATGAGACAAGAATTGTATAAAGCTGTCAGACTGTTGCTTCCAAAATTGTCAAAGTCTGGTGGCAAAACAAATGTCAAGAAGATGATGATGATCAAGGTTACAGTGAATGATCTTGGTGTCTAAGATGCCTGACCAGACTTGTGCCCCACAGTTCCTGCAATAGATACCTTCATGGCTGTTGAAACAAATTCTTCCAGGAGAAATCTTCACATGCTTGGAATAGACATACTTTCAATTCACCAATGGGTTTGAGACCTGTCAGTTATCCTTAACCTTTAGCCCATCTTCTAAGATAGTTTATCAGATTATCAGATATGCAATGCTATAGCTTCTTGAGCCATGGGTAAGAGTGGGGGGACAGATGAACATTCCTGAAAAGGGCTTGGAAAGCCATAAACCCTTACACCAGAAGTGTTAGTCCTCCCTGAACTAGATAAACTCCCCTTTTCTTTAATTATTGAATAAAAAAAATTTAAATACTACAAGATCAGATAAAGACTCCAAGGATACTCCACTGGATACAGTTTTCTAAGTTGACTTCAGGTTATTAATCATTACTCAACATCATTGATTTAGAGCTAGAAGGGACCCTTCAGGCATCCTGATTATCAGTTTGAAAAGCATAATCCTGAAATAGCCTTTCTGAGACTCTGGTTGCCAGGCAGATCCTGCCATAGCTGTACTGGGGAAGGGCCATATGTGGCCAACAGGACTACTATGCCTTTTGACAATTAAGTATACACAAGCTTAGTATTCCATCTCTGCCATGAAGGGAAAGAAGCACATTTTCTTAACTTTTCTTCAGGCTGAACCTCATCTTTAAATTAACCTTAAATTTATCTTTTTCACAAGAATAGCATGTAAGATTTAATCAAATACTTGATAAAGTTGAAGTAAATTTTGGCAATAGAATTCCCCTGATCTACCAGTCTGGTAACTAACAAAAAAAAATGAGGAAATGAAGTTAGTCAGGCATGACCTCTTCCTGCTAAAACCATGATGACTTTTTTTTTTTTTTTTTGGTAAGGCAATGGGGTCAAATGGCTTGCCCAAGGCCACACAGGTAATTATTAAATGTCTGAGGCTGGATTTGAACTCAGGCACTCCTGACTCCAGGGCTGGTGCTCTATCCACAGTGCCACCTAGCTGCCCCCATGATGACTCTTTGATCAAGTTTTTTTTTAAATCTACAAATGATGGCAGGGTACAGAAGATAGGTAAATGATGATTAAGTAGAATAGCAGGAATACTAAATTCAAAAGTGGTGGAGACTGGGGTGAAATACTATGAACAACAGCATTACAAATACAAATAACTAGCATTTATATGGAACTTTTTTAAAGGTTTGCAAAGAGCTTTACAAAAATCTCATTTTATCCTCACCATCCTTGGAGATAGGTTTACATATGAAGAAACTGAGGTAGACAAAAGTAAAATAACTTGATCAGGGTCACACTGTGGCAAATAAAGTTGGTCCACCTTTAATAAAAGGGACTGAGACAGAGCTCTGAGTCAATGACACTTTATTAAAGGGTCCATAGTTTCTTCTATTGAAGTGGCTCTCAGATCTTCCTCATAATCTAAGATGCTCTCTTTCTAGGGCCCTACGTTCAGAGGGATTGGTATCTACACATTCAAGAAAGGCTATCTTAAATACAAAATAATTCCATAGACCCTAATATTTGATATTCAAGAACAGCTATTTCAAATCAAGAACAGTTATCTCAAATATAGAATAATTCCATTGGTTGTTATATAGCACATAGGTTAAAAGAGACAAAAATGTCAACAGGGTCAATTGGGTGGGCTACTCCTTAGGTTAGGCAGGAAGAGATAGTACAAACTCTACATCCTGATTAGGCTGTCACAAAATTGATGGGTTATTAGGAGGAGATTATCTGGAGATACAAAAATAAATTGGAAGACTCCATGTAGTTGAGTGATCTCTGCCACACTAAGTTTTGTTATCAAGACAAGGAAAAACAAGGGTGGAGGGCCTCTAGTTATCTTCCTATGATTATTGAAGTGATCTTATAATATGTTCTTCATAGCTCTGGGATCTATGTACAGATTTAACTACTCCTGTGGAATCATATCAAATTGATTGGAATAGAGTAGGGGTCCAAATGAATTATTTATCTCAAGAGGGTCTCAAACCGGATTTGAACTCAGTACTTCTGACTCCAGGACTTATGTCCCATTCACTGTGCCCTCTTGTAGAACCTTCCCTATCCTTTCTGTAAGCTGTTGAAATCAGGTTTCCCTAAATTTAGGATACATGTCAGCTAATGCCTACCTTTCCTATACTTCTTTTTCCTTTATTTTAAAATGTAGTGGTTATGTCCTCCCAAGGTACCTGCCATTTTTACTTCCGCAATCAATTCTTGTGAATATTCAGAATAAGGTTCAGATAATCAGTTCCCCTTAAAGGTCTGAAAAATGATCTTATTAGTATATATAAAATATCAAAGATCAGAAAGGACTCTTGTTTGTGATTGATGCACTGATTCTACTAGACAAAGTTCAGAAAACACTGCTCAGGGCCTTAGAAAATGTGCTGTGTTCGGAACCCAGATTCAACACTTTGCCTTGACCTAGATTTCCTTTTCCATGAAAAGAGAGAATTGGACTAGATGACCATTGAGGCCCCTTCTCAACTTTACTGTTTTTTTCGGTAAGTCAGAATGATCTTCCAACAAGAAAGAAGAAAGAGTGAAAAGGGAGTTGAAACCCAAGATAAGGGAAAGGATAGAGGAGCCCCTAACTGCCTTCAAGGTGTTCAAGTCACTAGGGTTGGGAGAACTACATCCTGTGGTCCTATAATAATGTGTAGATATGGTGGCTGGGCTGCTGATGGTGGTCTCTGAAAAAAAATGAACAGCTAGTGAAAGGACTGATTTACCAAACAGGCAAAAAGATACATTATTTTTAAATTGAAACCAAATTTCTAGAATATATGAGATGACTTGTAAAGGCTTTAGAAAAGGAAGTGGTGATCTCTTAAGAGTCAGTATCAGCTTGTCAATATTAGGATGGACTAGACTATTCTCATTTCTCTTTTTAAAACAGGGTTATTAGACATATAGAGGAAGGGAAATGCTAAAAATGCAATATACTTAGATAACTGAATAATTTCAACTTCTAGTAGAATACCCTAAATTTCTGTCTTCAACCCTATTTTGGTCAATTTCATTTATTCTATTTTCAGAAATGAATAATAAGATGAAGATCCTTCAGTTGTTCAGATGACTCTAGGAAAGATAACCAGTACATCATAAGACAGAATCAGAATCCAAAAATCTCAGGCCAGAATTATGTACCCACTAGAATAAGATGGATAGAGATAAGATGCTAGAGATAAATGCAAAGTAATATACTTAGGTTAAAAAAATAAATCACTTATACAAATACAGAATGAATGAAAAGCATTTGTTGCTTTTCACTTTACTATTTGCCAGTCATGGTACTGAGCATTGAATATGCAAAGTCAGTTCCCATACTTAAGGAGCTTAAATTAAATTAAAACAGAGGGGAAGAGTGTCTAGGGAAGAATGTTTTGATCTGGCAACTCACTGGGGTGGCAAGGAGAGCCACAGGAGAGTTGATGAATACATTTTTTCCAGCAGCAATGGTAACATTAATTTTATTACTGTTCTTAGAGGAAGAGGTAGAAAGCAGGAGAGGGTATGTATGGTAGATAGAACAGATGTCAAGAATATGGCCAGAGTGAAATATAGTTGAGTCTGGTACTGGCTCTCATATCAGGACAGCTAACCAAGGGGGAGATGTTCCAAAGCTGAATTTAATTCCCACTGGATGTATTTTCTGAATGTTTGGTTTGTAAGGGTACATCAGTGCCAGATGGCATGAAGATGGCCTATGTGAAGCTTACACTGTATAAACATGGCCAAGATATCATTTTAATTCTCAATTGAGTTCCTACTGTCCAGAAAAAAAGGAAGTAAAGATCCTATTGTACTTTTCCCTAGTTAGACCATGAACACATTTTAGGGAGGATTTTGGTAAATTGAAACTTTTTTTTTTTGGCAAGACAATGAGGTTAAATGATTTGCCCAAGGTCACACAGGTTATTAAGTTTGTGGGGACTGATTTGAACTTAGGTCCTCCTAACTCCGGGGCCAGTGCTCTATTCACTATGCCACCTAACTGCCCCATAAGTTGAACATTTTCAAAAGGGGGTGAACAGGTTGACTGAGAAGCTAGAAATTATTTCATATTCAGTTAAAAAAACTTGGAGAAAAGATTTAGAGAGAACAAAAGCACCTCCTTAAAGTATTTGAAGAACTCTTATGTGGAATAGGGATTAGGCTTGTTTTTCTTGTGTCTAGAACCCAATTAGAAGTAAAGAGTAGAAGCTGAAAAGGGTAGATGTTAGCTTTCTATAAGGAAGAACTCAACAATTATAGCTATCCAAAAGCATAATAGGGTATTTTGAGGGATGAGACACTCACACTACAGGAGGTCTTCTATTGTTAACAACAGTCACAACAAAACAACAGGAGATCTTCTAATAGATGACTACTTAGAAGTTAGAACAATTCTGCTATGATTATGGAAGATGATCCATGTATGGTGTGGGTTTAGATGATCTACCTGGTCATCCCTTGTAGAAGTCTGAGATCCTGAGTCTTTGATATTTATAGGGTATTTCATTATTAAAAAAACCCTTTCTGACTTAACCCCCCCCCCCAAATAACCAAAACCAAAAGGAAGACAACTGTTGTCCTAGTTTTATATTCTGATAATGGAGCGTTAATCTCTCATTAATACTAAAATTGAGTCTAATTTTTTATTACAAGGTTACAAGATTTTCCTTTATAAAGTTTAATACAGAATTATTTTATGTATGTATATGTATATATAGATATAGACATAATAAGTAGTTATGCTCTCTTGAAAGATTATACACTATAATCAGACTGGGTTTATAATAGTTCAACATAAGGATTATCATAAATAAAATAAACTATGCTAATAACTTAAATAATAAAAAGTATTTGACTTTGAATAAGTGTTGAAAAGTTTTTGAGAAAATACACATGTATTTCTATTAAATGCTCTAACAATCCTATGAAAAAATGGACCTTTCCTTTCCTGGGAAGATTTTTATAAGCATCTGATGCAAAGCAAAATGAGCAGAACTAGGAAAGTAATTTATACAATTGTAATAACACTAAAGAGTACAACAAATTTGGAAGATTTTAGAATCCCAATCAATGCAATGATAAACCATCAGTTCAAAAGTATTAAGATGGAACATGGTACTCACCTGAGAGACAGGTGATAAAATACAAAAAGTGGTATACAATTTCAGATATGGCTGAAGTGAGAATTTGTTTTGCTAGACTATGTAGACTGTCATTTCCATTTTTTGTTGGTGGTTTGTCATTGCATCTCTGTGTGTTTGATTGTCTCTCTGCTTTTTCCTATATTCATGTATGCTTTGTGTTGCAAGTATGCAGGTGCATTATTCTGCACTTATTGTTGATATTATTATTATTATTAGGAGAATTGTACTGTGCAATTTTTGTTAGAACATATAAAACTTTTATGCATCTTTTTGTGTTGCTCTGTCTCATTTTATGAGGCTTTGACTTTCTACTTCTTTCTTACTCTCAGTTTTTCTTTCCTTAGCTTGCCTATTTTCTCTTTTTTCTTGGTGTGGATTGTCCATTTTGTATGTGTGCAATTATGGCTGTGCTTCTGTGACCTTTCTGTTGTGTTGGTTGTATGCCTCTGTCTTTCTTAACTTTGATCTTTTTCTCACATATTCCTCTTCTTCTTCTTCTTGCTCTTCTTGTTGTTCTTTTCTTCCCTTTTTCTCAATATCTTCTTTCTTTGGCGCTCTCTCTGTGTCTCTGTCTCCTTAAATAGTAAAATAGAAAACAGAATTTAAAAAATTATTGATATTTATTGAATAGAATTTTATGGTTCTGATTCTTAATTTTAAATGTGAATGTTTGGGATGCTTTATAAAAATCATCAAATAAGTCCAACGAAATTATGACTTCTTTATGGAGGAAGTCTCAAAGGCTTTCTGGATCTCTGATGCCATATATATATTAATCTTCCCAGACCATGCTTTAGAGGAAAATTCCCAAGGAGCTTTAGAGGAAAGTTCCATCTTAGTGGAATGGGTATGGCTCTAACCCCAGATGTCATTACTTCTCTGTGGGATTTTCAGTTAATGCTTCCCCCTTCTGGAATGTTCTTGCAACTACAACCCTTGACCTAATGGACTGAAGTCTTGGACAAATTTTGTTTTTGTTTGTGAATAATTGATTGGTTTCATTGTTATGGTGAGCAACATATTCTTCAGGGCTAGAGTTAAGGGAAGTTGAGGCACAAGGAGGGTCAGAAGGAGGGAGAATTAGTAAAAAGGCAGAGATAAGAACTAGAAAGAGTATCTGTTACCTTTAATCTTGTCTTCACAGACTTCCTCTTAGTTTCTCATTATTTTTTCAAAACAGGAGAAAAGATTTGCCATAGAATAGGTCACAAAGTATAATAATGAGATAATAGGCAGAAAAATGACCTTTATATCATAACTTAAAAATATGTAAGGAAGAAAAAAGAGATAGAATTAAATGGCAGAGGGAAAAGCTGAGTCCACTGAACATTGCTTAGGCTGGAGGATTGCAAGGATCTTCACAAAGTTCATCTGGGATTGGCAGAGCCTTTAATCTACATTACTATTATAAGAAGAATTTTTCTGTCTGTTTTATTTTTCTCAAAACAAAGGATAGAATCTCATTCTCTAAGAAAATCTCTTCATCCAGTCCATCCATCCATTCAACAATCAGTTTCTTGTCTGCCTATAATTTATGAGGGTCTGTGGAGAAGAGAAAGAAGTCCATACCTCAGCCTTTGTGCAATGTACAGTGGCCAAGACTTTTCCCTCTGCCATTTAATCCTATCTCTTTTTCCTTTCTTATACTTTATTTTATGAGGTGGATGTCATTTTTCTATTGTCTCATTGTTCTGCTTTGTGACCTGACACAAGACAAATCCTTCCACCTTTGAAGAAATAATCAGAACCTAAGAGGAAACCTGAGTAGAGAAGATTAATGATGACAAATACTCTTCTTAGTTTAGAATTAACTTGTTGAGATGGGACTAGATTAGTAAATAATCTATGATCTTGAATGTGAAGAGATATAAACTCAAGGCAGATGACTTGTATGTATGTATGTATGTATGTGAGTTCTTGTCTTTTCAATGGACAGTAAAAGGACTAGAGGGAAAACAAGAATTTGGAATAAAAAGGGGAAAAAATTAAAATAGAAAAGAAAAACCCCCAACAAATCAAAATAATAGCTCATACCTCTTCCTATTCACCAGAGTTATTCTGGGAACAAAAAGGGACAATATCTATAAAGTGCCTTTCGAACTATAAAACACTCTATAAATTATTATTGTTTAAAAATAAACAGATGGCAGAAGTGTAGCAACCTGATTTTACGGCCAGAAACCATCGCCCTGCCAATTGTTTCTCTGACTCCCAAAAATGACCAGCAATAGTGCCCTAGCCAGGGTTCTAAGGTTATTTTCGAACCCCAACCTCATTCTGCAGTTTTAGTAGCCATCTAGAAGCCATATTTATGAAAAACAAGATCAAAGAAGTTTTGAAACAACAGCCTATCTGGGAGAAAAATGTTGTTACCAATCTAATTAAAATGAATACATTTGCAAGACTCTGTATGGTGCTGGGAGTCACAAGGACAAAAATGACAGTCCCTGCCCTCAAGGAGTTTACTAGGAGCCACAAGGATCTATGAGGAGCTCGCAAGGAGCCACAAGGAACTCACAAGAAGCCACAAGGAGCTTGCAAGGTGTTTGGAAAGTAGGGTGCTGGTCTTCACAAGGTGTGGAGGGGAGCCCTTAGGGAATCCATTACAAAGGGGGAATGGCCCAGCCCATCACAAGACTGGAAGAGTTTTCCTAATCCCATTCCAGGGATAGCAAACCCCAAACTGGTTCTCAACCTGTCAAGAGTGACCTAGATTCCTCTTTCCTCCATCTTGGAGCAGGAAAGGCCTGCTGGAAACAGGACTTCTACAACAGCAAAATGTCTGGAAGGCTGTGGTCCAAGGCCATTTTTGCTGGCTACAAGAGAGGCCTACGAAACCAGAGAGAACACACAGCTCTTCTGAAAATTGAAGGAGTCTATGCCCGGGATGAAACTGAATTCTAATTGGACAAGAGATGTGCTTATGTATACAAAGCCAAAAACAACACAGTGACTCCTGGTGGGAAACCCAACAGAACAAGAGTTATCTGGGGAAAAGTTACTCGAGCTCATGGAAATAGTGGAATGGTTCAAGCCAAATTCAGAAGTAATCTTCCTGCTAAGGCCATTGGACACAGGATCCGAGTGATGCTCTATCCCTCAAGGATCTAGAATATGAAAACTGATTAAATAAAATTATACATTTTTTGCAAATGTAAAAAAAAAGAGTGACCTAGAGATCTTGACCTAATGCAACTGAGTTTGTGCAATTAGGTAATTGAATATTAACCCACACACCCCTGTGGCGATTGGGGTTCAGTGGGGGGGGATTCATATTAGTGGCATGTCATGGAATGGGTGGACCTCTTAGATTGTAACTCAAACTCTGAGAGCCTATGAACATCCAAGAGGGAGGGGAAAGAGTTTCTGAAGACCATAAATTATGTGAGGTTCCAAGACCAATTCGTGCCTCATGCCTAGGTGAGATACCCGTATCTTGTAAGGTGTATCTTTCAAGGTTCGTGAGTAGAATGTACAATTTTTTTTAAGGTTTTTGCAAGGCAAATGGGGTTAAGTGGCTTGCCCAAGGCCACACGGCTAGGTAATTATTAAGTATCTGAGACTGGATTTGAACCCAGGTACTCCTGACTCCAAGGCCGGTGCTTTATCCACTACACCACCTAGCCGCCCTTAGAATGTACAGTTTTCTCTCACTCTAGCAGGTTTTTCTTTTCATTCATTTATAACACAAGATGATACAAGGAACTCACAAGGAGCTCACAAGGAAGCCTTAAGGAGCTATGAGGAGCTGCAAGGAGCCACAAGGAGCTTATAAGGATCTACAAGGAACTCTCAAGTAGCTACAAGGAGATTTCAAAGAACCACAAAGAGCTCATAAGGGACCACAAGGAGTTTGCAAGGAGCCACAAGGAGCTTATAAGGAGCTACAAGAACTCTGAAGTACTACTTGAGATTGCAAGGAGCCATAAAGAGCTCACAAAGAGCTCACAAGGAGCCACAGGGAACTATAAGGAACTTGCAAGGAGTCACAAGGAGCTACAAGGAGCTACAAGGAGTTTGCAAGGAGCCACAAGGAGCCACAAGGAGCTACAAGGAATTACAAAGAGCTCGCAAAGATCCGCAAGGAGCTACGAAGGCTCACAAGGATCTATAAGGAACTACAAGGAGCTCCCAAGGAGATGCAAGGAGCTTACCAGGAGCCACAAGGAACTACAAGTTGCTACAAGGAGTACTCAAAGGACCATAAGGAGCTATAAGGAACTACAAGGAGCTCACAAGGAGCTACAAGGAGCTTGCAAAAGAATTTTAAGGTGTTTGTAAGGAGCCACAAAGACCTCACAAGGAACTACAAGGAGATACAAGAAATTACAAGGAGCTATAAGGAGCTTACAAGGAGTTATAAGGACCTACAAGGAGCTATAAGGAACTCACAAGGAGTTATAAGGAGCCACAAGGAGCTACAAGGACCTCGCAAGAAGCCACAAGGACCTTGCAAGGAGCCACAAGGAGATACAAGGGACCACAAGGAGATACAAGGAGCTTGCAAGGAACCACAAGGACCTTGCAAGGAACCACAAAGAGATACAAGGAACTACAAGGAGCTTGCAAGGAGCTCACAAGGAGCCACACAAAGCTACAAGGAACTAGAAGGAACTTGCAAGGAACCACAAGGAACTACAAGGAGCTCACAAAGTTATAAGGAGCCACAAGGAGATACAAGGAGCTCACAAGGAGCCACAAGGGGGCTTGCAAGGAGCCACAAGGAACTACAATGAACTATAAGGAGTTCCCTAGGAATTATAAGGAACTACAAGGAGATCACAAGGAGCTATAAGGAGGCACAAGGAGCTACAAGGAGATCACAAGGAGCCACAAGGGGGCTTACAAGGAGCCACAAGGGGGCTTGCAAGGAGCCACAAGGAACTACAATGAACTATAAGGAGTTTTCTAGGAATTATAAGGAACTACAAGCAGATCACAAGGAGCTATAAGGAGGCACAAGGAGCTACAAGGAGATTACAAATGCTATAAGGAGGCACAAGGAGCTACAAGGAGCCACAAGGAGCTACAAGGAGCTCTCAAGGAGCCACAAGGGGCTTGCAAGGAGCTACAAAAGAACTACAAGGAACTGCAAGGAGCTATACAGAGCTGCAAAGAGATATAAAATGGACATAAAAGTTAAAACAAAGCACATACCAAGTAATTTCAGGAGGGAGCGAAGAGAGTGACAACTGGTTGGTAGTGGTGGTGGTGAGAAATCAGGAAAAGCCTTGTGGGAGCTGAGCTCTGGTTTAAAGGAAGCTGGGGGTTCTCCAAAAAATGGAATACTCTTTGACATTAAATAACTTACATTTTAAACACTCTAAACTCTACCAAGTCTTTTTTTTTGCCTTGTATACATGCATTTCTGTTTGTCTAAAAAATTCTTTTCTGATAACTATATTTCAATAAAACTGGATTCCTTTGTGTCCTATTAATTTTATTCTATGCCTTTAAAAGCAATGTTCTGAAAAGGGGTCCCTAGGCTTTACCAGACGGACAGAGAGGCCCATGATAGGAAAAGTTGAAGAACTCTTGATCATGGTATACAGTACCAAAGCTCAACTTTAAGAAGGGAAGACTCTCAGGACAATTAAGAAGTGAGTGGTTTGTTTTCTAACTTGCCCTGCTCTTTCCCCCTTTCTGTCTTCTCTAAAGAGTGTCCATTACGTGAAACTGTGAAAGAATGAATGTTATCCTCTCAGAGGTTTGATTTTAAGAGAACCCTAGGAGTGGGCAATTTTACCCCAAAGAATGAATGGTTGGGTGCTGGAAGAATATCTGTCATCAGTGGGAGAACTATTTGTGGAGATGGTATGGGGAACAAAGGGGAAAGGAAGGCTTTTTGGAACCATAAAAGAATTGTTACCTGCTCCTTCAGGTGGAACTTTTTTTCTTTCAGATAAAAAATTAAAACAGTTCTGGACTTGGGGTCTGGGTTCTTGGGGTTTCCTCCCCCAAGCTTCAGTTTCAAGCCCTTCTGTAAAATGGAACTAATAATATTTATACTCCTGAGCTCATAGGAATGTTGAGGTGTGGTGGGAGTGGAGGGGAGTAAGCATATACACCTTAAAGGCATGCAGATTTTTTTTTTTATTATTTTATCCAAGTCAGGCTGGGAAATAGCAAGATCAATCAGACCAGTCTGTATAACCAGCAGAATGAGGTGGTGCTGAGTGTGCAAACTTCTGCAGCAGAGTCTAAAGGAAGATTTTAGGCAGATTTCAGTGTGAGCACAAGAAACAGAATGGCCCAAGGAAAGAGGTACTGGAAAGTTGCAGTTGTGGCCACAAATCAAGACTGTCTTCATTGAGAGGCAAGCACTGGAAAGAGATTATAGAATCATATATTTGGACCTGAAAGGGTCCTTTCAAATATCGTCATTTTACAAATTAGAAAGACTAGGGGAAATGACTTACCCAAGGTCACATTATTATTAAATGATGGAGTTAGGATTCTACCTTAGGTCCTCAGACTACAAATCTAGACCTTCCATTCCACCTTATTGATGCTGACTCCTACCGATCAAGGCATGGGTCACGACTAAACACTTTCTAGGCCCCATCATAACTTTCTCTCCAGTATCAGCACCTTTTCATATGCTGTATATTTACTTTGAAAGAGAAGGGATATATTTTCCATTGAAAAAGGCAGTGTAGGTCCTCTTTTCCTTCTCCAGAGGCAGGGCAAAATTGAGAGGGAAGGGATAAGGGATTGTTTTTTGGGACCTTTTTCTGAGTTTAGGAAATTTCCCCTGGAATTTGACATCCCCCCCTCTTATTCTCTATTTAATTGAATATTTAATTTTCTGGCATGTGGACTAGAGATTAGAGTTGGCTTCATGTCAAAGTAGAATTGGTGGCACTGAGAAAATCATATCCCAAAATTTATTTCTCTTTTTTGGACAGATGCCCAAAATGTCACACTTAGACACTTGCTTCTCTGTCTTAAGAGTTTATCTTATTTTCAAATGAAAACTTTCTATTGAATTCAAGAAGTATCTGTTGAGGGTCCCTAAGTCTCCATTATTTTCATTTGTAAAATGGGCACAGTAATTTTTGCCCTATCTACCTTTCAGGGTTGTGAAGAAGTGTTTTGTTCCCCTTGGAACATAGTATTAGCAAGATTTATTTAATTATGATTATGTGAATAAATGAAAGAATGAAATCTTTTTTTGGGGGGGGAGGGGAATCCTATTCCCTCTATGTGATTGAGGTTAGGAAAGGGCTGAGGTTGCCCTTATCTTGGGCAATTTACATTAACAATGAAGTTCAATTGAACAGTTGGAGGGAATTTACATTTGATTAGGGCCCATGCTGCCCAGAGAGCCTTCAGAAAACATCAGACAGGCATAAATCACATTTTCTTATTATTAAAAACTAGACAAATATTATTGCTCCTTGTCCAATATCACTTGATGCTGTTCCTTGCAACCTGAAAACTGGGCTAGTATTTCATTACAGTTGTGAGGAATATAGGGTGTTTGACTTCCAGAATGTAAGAGGAGATTGTTAATTTAAATATATATTGACCCCAACCTGATCAGACCCCAACCTGATCAGACCCCAACCTGATCAGATTAAATCAGACCTGCCCAAGTTGACCTAGGGTCCTTGTCCTTTACACTCCCCGGTGCTCGTTAGTGTAATGACCAGGGCAGGGAAAATATTAGAGAATGGTATGGGGTGAGTGTATTGATTAGTTTGTAATCCTGACCAATGACTGGCATGAAAGGGAGGAACAAGCATTCAAATTGCATATAAGATTGTACATTGTCACAATTTGGGGCCTTTTTTCCACTAGGGAAACTAGTCCTCCTCTGCAGAGAAGTTTATTAATAAAAGTTATTTTAATCATTATGGACTAAGTATTTATAATTATGAGCCATTTATAACAAGTTATTTACATTCTTGTGTTTTTTCTGAGTTTTCTGGGAAATTCACTGGTGATGCTTGTTATCCTTTCCAACAGATTCAATCATTCAATCACAGATGTCTGCTTGCTCAACCTGGTCATGGGCAATGTGCTCTTTGCTCTGTCACCACCAATCTGGGCTGCTTCCAGGGTGAAAGGCTGGATTTTTGGCTCACCTCTTTGTAAGCTTGTCTCCTTTCTGAAGAAGGTCAACTTCTCCTGTGGCATTCTGCTACTGACCTGCATCAGTGTAGACTGCTATCTAGCCATTGGGCTTTCACTCAAAAGCATCATTGGATAAAGTTCATCTGCATGGGCATCTGGAGCCTGTCCTTGATCCTGTCCATGCCTATTCTTCTTTTCTGTGAGACAGTCAAGTCAGTGGATTATGACTTGGTCTGTTATGACAACTAGGACATAAGTTCTAAAGAATGGTGGCTGATCTTGAGGATCCTGTTTCAATCTTTTGACTTTGTCCTGTCCCTACTGCCCTCTTCTGCTATGGGTTCACCCTGCACACCCTCTCTAAGTCACCCAAAGGGGCAGAAGCACTGGACTGTGTGATGCTTGTTATCTTTGTTGTGGTGTTGGTCTTCTTACTCTACTGGCTGCCTTATCATCTGGTTATGTTCACCCTCCTGAGAACCAAGGTGATTCAGGAAAACTGTTCACAAAGGAACACAGTTGATCTGTTCCTGAATGTCACTGAAGCTCTGGGTTTCTTCCATATCTGTCTTAGTCCCATTATTTATGCCTTCATTGGACAGAAGTTTTGTTATAGCTTCCTTCAAATCCTGACTGCCCATGGTGTGGTCCATTAGAATTTCTTGACATGCTACCAGATTTCATCCTCTTCCTTTGCCTCTTCTGTTTCTGTGACTGTCTGAGTATCAGTTCAGAATTTCTCAGCAACCTAGTTATCAGATTCTACTGAATAATTAGATTGACTGGGATTGGAAGATGAGACAAGAACAAGGGGATTTTTTTTATTCATGGAATACACTCCATTTTCTTTTCTGCTTCTTATTATTCTTGTCTTCTTTTAAGGCTAAACTTAGGTGTCACTTCCTTTGTGAAATCTGTGAGGCCCTCAGGGTTTGTCAGCCTCTCCCTCTCCAAATTATCTTGTACTACAAGATAATTATCTTTGTAGTGTTGTATCTCCTCAATTGAATGTAAGCTCCTTGAGGGCAGAAATTGTTCTGGTTTGTATATTCAGAACATTGCACCAATTGGATCCTTGCCCATTGCAGGACTTGAACTACAGAAGTTGAGAGTTTTCACTCTTCATTTCCACCCACAATTTAGTAAGGGCTTAATAAATGTTCGTTGAATGAGTGACTAAGAAGCAGGGACTGAAGCCTAAAAAAGTCTAAGGATGAGGTTCTGGGACATAAAGGGGGAGAAAAATGTCTCACCATCCTGCCTGCAGTTTACTAGCTTTTTCTTTGATTAGTATCTCTATGTCCCTGGTCCAGATGGGCTTCTATTTAGAAAAATCTTCTGATAGGTTTTCAAAGACCTTGCTGCATCTAGAACATGATAATCCATCTCCTGACTCTGGTCACATTCACTGTCTGACTCCCATGCCTGGAATGCTCTCTCTCCTCATCTTGGCTTCGAGGCTTCTCTGGCTTCCTCCTGAAGTACAATATCAATGTTTGTGAAATTCCTTATAGAAAGGGGTCCCTGACATCCTTCTGGGCCCAGAGAAATTCCTTAGAAATATAAGTTTGGCTAGGCTCCTTTGGGTCTGAAAATAGTCTGATAGGACCCAATGGGTCATGGATATACCATAAAATTGTCCAAAGATTTACAAAGCACCCTTGTTAGCCTAATTATCTTGCTGTATCTGTTAAATTCCAGGACTGCCTTCCTCTTCCCCAGATGGGGCTGGAACCTGACTCCCTCCATCTCAGAAAATATGTTCAAACATTACACAAAGACCCTGACCCCCCTTCTCACCCCTATCTATATGGAACCCTATGTTTACATATGTGTGTATATGTCAAGATAATACATCTAACTGCTGTCTTTGCTTGCTCTCAGTACCCCCCCCCCAAAAAAAACCACTATAAAAACCCTATCCCCTGAACACTTAGGTACTGTCTGATTTGGGTACTCAATCCCCAGACAGTCCCTGGGAATAAAGATCTCCACCTTATCAAATTCTGGTCTCCGTCTTGCTTTTTGGGTACAACACTCCAAGTTCTAGCTAAAATCCCACCTTCTGTGAGGAGTCATTCTCTGTCCATCCTTCTCTTTGAGATTACTCCCAGTTTATCCTGTATATATCTGATTTGCACATAGTTGTTTACATATGGTTTTTCTTATGTGAACCCTTTGAAAGGGGATTTTTTTCTCTCTTTGTATTCCCCATGCTTAGTAGAGGACCTGGCACATTGTAGGTAGGTAATAAATGTTAACTGACTGACTGTCTGGTGGATACAACTCTTGCCTGGTGGTGATTCTGCTCATGAGGCCTGTCATCTAAATTCCCCAGATGAATATCTCAGGAAATTGGCATCAAATCCATGTCATGATCCAGCCTTAGCATGTATGAAAGGCAGCAGATGAAGTGGATGAAGCACCACACCTGGAATCAGGAAGACCTCTGCTCAAATTCAGCCTCAGACTTTTACTAGCAGAATGACTCAGGACTGGTCACTTCCATCTCTGGGCTTCAGTTTCCTCTTCTGTAAAATGAGGGAGTGGAAAGTGATGACCTCTAAAGGTCCCTTCTAACCCTAAATCTATGACCCTAATGCTAAACACTTCAACCTTGTCCCCAGAGTCTTTACTTACTTTGTTTTTTCTGTAGTGACTATGAGGGAGACTGAGATTAGGGCCTTCCCTAACATTTCAATTCAAGGTGCTTTAAGGATGTCAGTTTGGGAAACTTTTTTTCTTTGGAAAGCATGACCAAGGAGTCAGTTTTTTAAAGTATTTCCTTTGGAAGATTGTCCATTATATAATAATGTCCTTGTTTCTTGGTCTCATCATACTCATGTTTTTTTGGGGTTTTTTTTGCAAGGCAGACAGGGTTAAGTGGCTTGCCCAAGGCCACACAGCTAATTATTATTAAGTGTCTGAGGTCGGATTTGAACTCAGGTCCTCCTGTCTCCAGAGCTTGTGCTCTATTCACTGTGCAACCTAGCTGCCCCCTCATCATATTCATGTTGCTTCTATCACCCTGACTGTCAACATCATGGGGTAAAATTGTTGATGAAATATTCAAAAGTTGGACACTGAATGGAGCAAAATAAGTAACTCTGGTCTCTGTCTTCTTAATACCTCTCTTTTAGGCATCAATGAACAAACCGATGCAACATAGTGCAATACAGTAGAGCCAGTGTCCATATCCAATTGAAAAAAGATCTATGTTTACATGAATGCAAGTGGTTTCAGTGTCACAAACTGGATTTTTTCCTATTGGAGGACTTGAGCTAGAGAAGTTGAGTAGTTTTCACTCTTCATTTCCACCTCACAATTTACACACAATTAATAATAATCTCTTTTGTTCTCAAAGAGGACCATGAGATCAGGGAGATGATGCCATGACAAGCACATGAATTGGATTTGAGTGAGGGGTGCTATGCTAAATCACTAGCCTCACTTTCTCCTCCAGAACCCTCTGGACCCAGTGGCCAGATATGAGGTGGCCCTGGATGTGAGGCAGTCAGAGTTAAGTGACTTGCCAAGGTCACACAGCTAGTGAGGATCAAGTGTCTAGTTTGGATTTGAACTCCGGTTCTCCAGACTCCAAGATCAGCGTTTTATTTACTGTACCAATTAAAGAACCCAAAGACAGAAATCTTCTGAGCCTCATAATTTATTTGAATAGCTTGATTGCCATAACACCCCAAAGCAAAGTGACTTATAAAGCAGGGAGTCACTTCTTCTTATGTGGATCCTAGAAAGAATTCACATCATGGTCAGGGTCTTGGAGAGATCTAGATTGAATCTTTCCTTTGTTACTGTTAAATAAACTCACTGGAGACTACTTTGGGCAAGTATAACCTTATAAATAGAAATATTCTATACTTCCCAGCATAGATGAATATCTTCTATATAATCAAAGGTAGAAATATCTTATATATCCCATATATATATATACATATATATATGTATATATATATATATATATATGTATAATCTTATATATAATCAAAGGTAGAAATAGAACACCAAGACTAGAGTCAGAAAAACCTGCCCTCATATTTGGCCTCAGACAGGTTGGGCTTGTGAATTTCCTTTATAGTCATCATGTTTTACTCAGATATAAAGTTATTCCTCTTTTTCAAAGCTCTGCTGTGAGTCTAGCGTGGAAGGATGGAATGAAAAACTGTATTGGCTAGACAGGTAAGTAGTCAGCTGTAGTTTTGGGGACCTTTCTCTGGCTTTAGGAAATTTCATCAGGGATTTGACTTCTGCCTCTTGCTTTCTATTTAATTTCCTGGCATATGACTAGAGATTAGAGTTGGCTTCATGTAAAGATAGAATTGGTGGCACTGAGGTCGTATTCATAACATTATTTCTCCTTTTTTTACATGCCTGAAATGCCACTATTAGACATTTGCTGCTTTGTCTTAAGAGTTAGTCTGTTATTCAAATGAAAACTTTCTGTTGAGTTCTAAAAGTGTTGAGATCTCTAAGCCTCCATTTTTCATTTGTAAAATGGGAATAATGATTCTTACCCTTTCTACTTTTCAGGAAAAGTGTTTTGTAACCCTTGGATTTCAAAAGTATTAGTAAAGTTTATTTATTATGATTATGTAAATAAAGAATGAAATCTTTCTGTAATTTGTAGTTGGTTGAAGCAAACTGAAGTCCAGAAAAGGGACTTGCTCAAGTTTATAGCAACTGGTCAGTTACAAAGCCCAGAACAGGAAGTGTCTTTTAAATAAAGTTCTAACATTCTACCTTCCTATATAGCTACTATTTGAAAAAAATTCAGTTTCATGGGAAAGGTCAGAAAGGTGTTTTATCCTGCCAAAAGGCACACATTTTCTTTAAGAAAGAATAACTTATAATTTCTCAAATAGGAAAATAACTTAAAATGTAAGGTTATCTTCTTGTATTCAGTTCTATCCCATTCTGAGACTAGGTCATTTAGATAATAAAGTATAAAAAATGCTGACCACACAATGTATGGGTTCTTTGTAGAAAGTCCCTCATTAACCTCTTTGATGACAGTCCAAAGAAAAGCAGCATACAATACATATGCATACCCATTCTTTTTAAAATAAAGTCAAAATAATTGAAATTAGTAAGTTTATTTTCTTTCCTTCTGCTCTCATCTTGCTAAGAAACAAAGTGAAAATAAAACTCTTGTAGCTAATATGCATAGTCAAACAAAATAAATTTATATATTGGTTATGTTCAAATATGTTTGTGGCATATTACGCCCATCACCTCTCTGTGAGGAGTTGGGCAATACTAATCATCACTGATCCTCTATAGTCACAGTTGATCATTGCATTAATCAGAATTCCTTAGGCTTTTCAAGTTATTCATTCTTTACAATGTATCCATAGCTACTAATAGGACTCACTGAACTCAAGGAATTTGATTATATTTTCTTTCTAATAATTTCAGTAGGACACGTCTTTAAGATTCATCTTGGGGGGTGACTAGGTGGTGTAGTGGATCAAGCACCAGCCCTGGAGTCAGGAGGACCTGAGTTCAAATCTAACCTCAGACACATGATAATTGCTTAACTGTGTGACCTTGGGCAAGTCACTTAACCCCATCACCTTGCAACTCCCCCCCCCCCCAAAAAACCCCCCAAGAAGATTCATCTTAAAGACCTATTGAAGACTTGACTATCACAATTATATTTATACTGTAACAATGGATGCTGACCCTTGCATCTGGGACAACTGGAGGCTGGACAAGTATTTTATAAAGGTTATTTACAATCTTGTAATATTACTGAGTTTGCTGGGAATTTCAGTAGTGATATTTATTATCCTCTACAAACTGCTCAGCAGTTCCATTACAGATACCTATCTGCTTCAAACAAACAAGGGACCTCAGGTTAAGGACCTTGCCTTAGACTCTGACCTCATTTTGCACCTATGAAGTTCTTGCTTACAATTCCACATCACAACTTTTCCCCATCACAGTTTTGATTTATCAGGGTCAGCATAAGAAATTAAATGGAATTTTTGGACATTTTACAGAAGCTGCAGATGACACATGAAGGTCAATAAACAACAAAGAAAAAGTTCAGAAACTCAGAAATGCATAAAACATATGTAAAGTATTGAATAGTATCAACATTTTTTCTCTTTTAATACCGTAATAATTCACACTTCTTCTCTAGCATGAAGGGAGGGTCAAAAAATTTTATGAGAATTTTCCAAATCATGGGAACCTGCTGAAATGTGGAAGGGATAACTTTATACAATTACCTGAATTCCCTGTGGGATTCCCTTAAGAGTAGAAAGAAGGGAGGATAGGAATTGAATGTCTTTATGAAATTGCTCTCTTTTGCAGGCAGGTTATAGTCTGATGAATAGAATGGCAGAAATATCTGAATTAAGCCCAGAGGAGCTATTATATTTTGACAATTTTTCAGGATACAGTATGGGCCTGACACTTGATGCTGAGGATGCAGCCCCCTGCCCCATGGAAGCTTCAGGTCTCAGCAAGTACTTTATCATCATACTGTACACTCTTGTGTTCTTTCTGGGTTTGCTGGGAAATTCATTGGTGATGCTTGTCATCCTCTACAGTGGGCTCAGTCATTCAGTCACAGATGTCTAGCTGCTCAACTTGGCCATGGCCGACCTCCTCTTTGCTCTGTCACTACATTTGGGCTGCCTCCAAGGTGAAAGGCTGGATCTTTGGCACACCTCTTTGCAAGCTTATCTCCTTTCTGAAAGAGGTCAACTTCTACAGCGGCATTTTGCTGCTGGCCTGCATCAGTGTAGACTGCTGCCTAGCCATTGTCCATGCCACTTGGGCTTTGACTTAGAAGTGCCATTGGGTAAAGTTCATCTGAATGGGCATCTGGGGTCTGTCCTTCCTCCTATCCATGCCCATTCTTTGCTTCTGTGAGTCAGTCAAGGCAGTAAATTATGACAACTTGGGCAGAAGTACTGAAAAATGGTGGCTGATTCTGAGGATCCTGTCCCAGTCCTTTAGCTCTATCCTACCCCTACTGGTCATGCTTGTCTGCTATGGGTTCACCCTGCACACACTCTCTAAGTCACACATGAGGCAGAAGCATCGGGCTATGTGGGTCATCTTTGTTGTGGTGTTGGTCTTCCTACTTTGTTGGCTGCCTTACCATTTGGTTCTGTTCATTGACACCCTCCTGAGAACCAAGATGATTCTGGAAACATGTTCACAAAGAAACGTAGTTGATCTGGCCCTGAATGCCACTGAAATACTGGGCTTCTTCCATAACTGCCTCAACCCCATTATCTATGCCTTCACTGGACAGAAGTTTTGATATAGCTTCCTTCAAATACTGACTGTTCATGGTATAGTCTGTGAGAATTTCTTGGCATGCCACCAGATTTCATCCTCTTCCTTTGCCTCTTCTTCTGTTTCTGCTGCTGAGTACCATTAGTTAAGAATTTCTAAACAATCTAGCTATAAGATCCTATCATTTGGAAGCTATAGAATTGGTATATTTTCCCCCAATTCCTGGGATACACTCCTTTCTTATCTTTTTTTTTTTAGGTTTTTGCAAGGCAAATGGGGTTAAGTGGCTTGCCCAAGGCCACATAGCTAGGTAATTATTAAGTGTCTGAGACCGGATTTGAACCTAGGTACTCCCTACTCCAAGGCCGGTGCTTTATCCACTACGCCACCTAGCTGCCCCTATCTTTCTTTTTTTAAGTTAAAAAAAAATATATATATTTTAGCAATGGGGCTAAGTGACTTGCCCAAGGTCACAGAGCTAGGCAATTATTAAGTTTTTGAGATCAAATTTGAACTCAGGTTCTCCTATCACCAGGGCCGGTGCTCTATACACTGCACCACCTAGCTGCCCCCTCATCTTTCTTTTAAGGCTCAACTCAGGTGTCACTTCCTTTGTGAAACCTTTGTGAGGATCTCAGGTTTTATCAGCTTTTCCCTCCCTATATCACCTTAAACTCTATTTACCTTTGTACATGTTGTATCCCCTCAATAGAATGTAAGCTCCTTGAGGGCAGAAATTGTTTTGGTTTGAATCTTGGTTTGTATATTCAGAATATAGCATACTTCCCCAAATATAGTAAGGGTTTAATGAATGTTTGTGGAATGAGTGATTAAGAGGCAGGGACTGAAGCCTGAGAAAGCATCAAGGGATACTGAGAATGGTGTCCTGGGACATAAAGAGAGAATAATGTCTCACCATCCTGCCTACATTTTATTAGCTTTTCCTTTGACTAGTATCTCTATGTCCCTGGTCCAGATGGGCTTTTATTGATAAAAATCCTCTGACAGATTTTCAAAGATCTTGCTACATCTAGAACATGATAATCTGTCTCCTGAGTCTAGTCACATTCACTGACTGACTCCCATGCCTGGAATGCTCTCTCTCTTTCCTCATCTTGGCCTCGTGGCTTCTCTGGCTTCCAAGCTCAAATCCCACCTTCTGTGAGGAGTCATTCTCTGTCCATCCTTCTCTTTGAGATTACTCCCAGTTTATCCTGTATATATCTGATTTGCTTATATATGGTTTCTCTTATAGGTCCTTATATACGGTTTCTCTTTACTCTTTGAAAAGTAATATTTTTTTTGTCTTTCTTAGCATTCCCCATGCTTAGTAGAGGGCCTGGCACATTGTAGGTAGGTAATAAATGTTAACTGACTGACTGTCTGGTGGATACAACCCTTGCCTGGTGGTGATTCTGCTCATGAGGCCTGTCATCTAAATTCCCCAGATGAATATCTCAGGAAATTGTCATTAAATCCATGTCCTGATGTTGCTGCTGCTGAGATCTGGGGTCACCGGACAAGCATAGAACTTTGGGAGCCACTGAAAAGCAAAGGAATTTGCATGTTCTCTCCATGATGTTAAAACTGCTCTGGAAAGGGTCAACAAACACTTAAGAGAAATGGAAAGACAGTCGGGGGGGGGGGGGGGGGGAGAGAGAGAGAGAGAGAGAGAGAGAGAGAGAGAGAGAGAGAGAGAGAGAGAGAGAATGAACGAGAGAGCACTGACCAGGTCAGAGAGAGAGAGAGAGGAGAGAGGCCTGGTCTCAAGTGGAGGCCAACTCAGGTTTTATTAGCCTTGTCCCTTATGTGGGCACTGAGGGCAAAAGGGGAACTCCCTTCCCCTTATCAGGTAGAGTTGAAGACTGAGGAGATCAGGATACAAATTTTACTTCAAACAATAAAACAATAGGGGTCAATTTACATCTCTCAAGAGTGAAGACTTTCCACATACTTAACAAGATTCCCCGATTTTAACAGCCTTAAAAGATTACAAATTTTATTTCTGCTACATTCATAATTCTCTATGGCCATAGCATATCTGAAAGACATGGATGAAGTGCTGAACTTGGAATCAGGAAGACCTCTGTTCAAATTCAGACTCTGATTTTTACTAGCTGAATGACTCAGGACTGGTCTCTTCCCTCTCTGAGCCTCAGTTTCCTCTTCTGTAAAATGAGAGAGTGGAAAGTGATGACCTCTAAGGTTCCTTCTAACCCTAAATCTATGACCCTAATGCAGGAATGGAAAACTTTTTTTCTGCCAACTATTTGGAGATTTATAACATCATTCTTGGACTATATTTGGTGAAACATTTAATTAATTTATCCCTAATTTACCTTAAAAAGCTCCTAAACTTATTGAATTTCCAGTCACAACCCTCCACCCCCATGGTTGCCATGGAAATACCAGACCAATACAAACCTGGACCTGGAAGTTCCCCATCCTTCCACTAATAGCAAAAGTTTAGCCTTGTTCCCAGGGCTCATAGCTTACTTTGGTTTTTCTGTAGAGGCTATCTAGGAGATTGAGGTTAGGGTTTAGCCTGATGTTTAAATTCAAGGTTATCTAAAGATGTCATCTAGAGAAACTTTTTTCTTTGGAAACCATGCTTGACCAAGGAACCAGCTTTGTTGAAGGATTTCCTTTGGAAAATCGTTCTTTAGATAAGAATGACTTGGTTTCTTGTTCTCCTCATGTCATGGTTGCTGCTATCTCCATGACTGTCAATGCTATGGGATGAAATTATTGATGAAGTGACTAATGCTGGACATTGAATGAAGCAAAATAATAGCTATGGTCTCTGTCTTCTTCTTACCTCCCTTTTAAGCATCAATGAATAAACTGATGCAATATGGAAGTATAGTAGAGTCAGTGTCCATATCCATTTAAAAAAACAAATAAAGATCCATGCTGGTTTGAATGCAAGTGGTTTCAGTGTTAAAAAAAATGTCAGAAATCCTGAATTTCTGCCCATTGGAGAATTTGAGCTAGAGGAAGAAGGTGAGGAATTTTCTCTTTCAGTGGGTGCTATTCCATCCCCCAATTTACACATTTAGAGAACTCAAAGACAGTAATCTTTTGTGCTTCATAGCTCATTTCAGTTACTTGAATGCCAAAAGACCCCAAAGCAAAGTAACTTATAGAGGAGGGGGATTTCCTTCTGCCTATGTGGATCCTAGAAAGAATTAACTATATCATGGTCTTGGGGAGATCTAGGTGGAAGCTTTGTTACTGTTATAAATGAGTGAAAGTAAAACCTGCTAGACTGAAAGAAAACTGTAGATTTTATTCATGAATCCTGCAGGATATGGGTACCTCACCTGGCATGAGGCATGAGGTGTGGTTATTACAGTAGATATTATATAGTCTTCAGAAACTCTTTCCCCTCCCTCTTGGATTTTCATAGGCTTTCAGAGTTTGAGTTACAATCCAAGAAGTTCACCCATTCCATGACATGCCCCTAATATAATTCCCCCCACATCATATGACACATGATATGCTGATGAACCCCAATCATCACAGGGGCATGTGGGATAATATTCAATTACCTAATTGAGGAAACTCAGTTGCATTAGGTCAAGATCTCTAGGTCACTCTTGACTGGCTGAGGACTGGTTTCTTCTAATCTTGGGTTTGTCATCTCTGGAACGGGATTAGGAAAACTCTCCCAGTTTTGTGATTGTCTGGGGCCATTCCTCCTTTGTAATGGATTTCAAAGGGACACCCTTCCACACCCTGTGAAGACCAACACCCTATATTCCTCACACTGTTAAATAAACTCACTGGAGTCTATTTGAGACAATTATAGCCTTGTAAATAGAAATATTTTGTACTTCCCAGTATAGATGAATATCTTAGGAACTTGTCATCCAAGGCAGAGATAGAATACCAGACCTGGAGTCAGAAAGACCTGAATTCAAATTCAGCCTCAGACACTTTCTAGGTATGTGACCCTGGGCAAGTCTCTTAACCCTGATTGTGCTGCATCTATGACCATCTCCAGGCATTCTGATTCATATCTGGTCACTGGACCCAGATGGCTGCAGAGGAGAACTTGAGGCTGGTGACTTAGCATAATGACACCCCCTTACTCAAATCCAATTCTTGTGTTTGTCAAATCATCACCTCCCTGATGTTGAGGTCTTTTTGGAGAATGAAGGGCAAATAACAACAATGACATTTGTCTGTATATTGTCTTCCCCACTAGATGGTGAGCTCCTTGAGGGTAGGGATTATCTTTTGCTACTTTTTGTTTCCTCAGCCTTTAGAATAGCTTCTGACACATAATAGGGATTTAATAAAAGTTTATTGATTGATTGCTGAAAACATGGAGCAAGGTTGACAAATATTCATGCATTGTTATGGCAACTTGAATAGGTTCTTGGAAAAAGTCACAAAGTGTGTTGTATTTTTTTCCAACTCCATATCACAAAGATAAAGAGGTTTACTTTAAAGTGGGGATCAATAATCTATCCCACATGTGCATCTCTGGTGGTTTTTGGTAGCCTTAGAGAGGGTGCCAGTTGGGTGAAGGGGTAGCTATATGGTGAAGTGGATATAACTTGGGGTTTGGACTCAGGCAGTTGTCTTGGTTGCTTTTTCAGTCATATCTTTCTCTTTGGGACCCCATATGGGGTCTTCTGGATTAGTTGACCCTTTCTCTAGTTCATTTTTAGAGATGAGGAAACTGAGGAAGACAGGGATAAGTAATTTGCCCAACATCACACAACTAATAGGTGTCTAAGCCCAGATTTGAATTCAGGAAAATGAGTCTTCCTGACTCCAGGCCACCCAGATACCCTGGTGTCAGGAAATTTGTTTAGACACTTATTAGCTATATGTTCATGAGTAAGTTACTTAATCTCTGTCTAATTTTTCTCATCTGTAAAATGTAGATAGTGATAGCACTTTTATGTCTCAAGGTGATGAGGGTCAAATGATATAATATTTGTTTTTTTTTAAATTTGATTTATTTAAGGCAATGGGGTTAAGTGACTTGCCCAAGGTCACACAGCTAGGCAATCATTAAGTGTCCGAGACTGGACTTGAACTCAGGTCCTTCTCACTCCAGGGCAGGTGCCCTATCAGCTCTGCCACCTAGCTGCCCCATGATATAATATTTGTAAAGACTTGGTCTAATTTCAGTGCTGTTCCCTTCTCATGCCCCTCTTTGTTCCACTTTGAGATCATAAAATCATAAGAAGGAATTGGGAGTCTTTAGCCTAAAGATGAGATGTTGTAGTGGAGAGTGGGGCAGGAGGGAGTGAAAATGAAAACGTTCTTCAGTTATTTGAAGTGCTGGTGCATGGTTGAAGGTTAAGACTTTTTCTTGACACCAGTGGGCAGGGTTAGGAGTGATGAGGGGAAAAGTTGCTGAGAGACAAATTATTGATATAATAGAAGGAAAAACTTCTTAGCAAATAGAAGTATCCAAAATTGAAGTTGGCCATTTTGGGAGATGATCACTTTCTCTTCAATGGAAATCTCCAAGCAAAGGCTAGATGATGATTTGTGTGTTAAGTTGAAGAGGTGATTATTGTTTAGGTAATAAAAACAGTAACTGAAGTGTGTCTCTCCTGTGACTCAGTTTCTAAATCAAACAGAAGGCCTTTTAAATGGTGTATATGAACAAAGATTTGAAATATAAAATGATAACCCAACATACATATTATGTCACAAAGTCTTAGGGTTCTTAAAACTTTAATAGATTAAGGCTTTGAGGATACCATGTATTATCCTAGGACGTATGCAAAATAGTTCAATTGACATTTGATAAACACTTTCTCTGAAAAATAGACATCTTATGGCTAGAAATAACTGACCTTTTCTCTTTTTCAGGTCTATGATAAGTCTGCAAACATAATTTTCTCCCCAAAGATGCTTGTAGTAGGAGAAAGTTTTTTTTTATTGAACATCTGGCACTTGGAACTCACAATCTCTGAGGTTGGAAACATCCATTGATTCCTCAGAATTGATGTTCTGTGGCTTGTATTCAGGGGAGAAATACAAAGTAGAAGCAGCCAGGGATTTGTGATCAATCTCAGTCTTACCTAGGCAAAGCATAAGCTCTTGTTACCAGGTGTTTATAACTTCTTTGGCTATTGGTGGAGGGAGAGGAGAGAAATTCCCTTTGCTTTTCATGGGGAAACCCAAGGGAGAGCTGCCAGAATCCCAAAGTAGTATACTCAAAAAAGCATACTCCTCAAAAGGAGGAGAGTCTTTGTATGCCTCTCACAGTTTGCTGGGGGAGGATGTTCCTCCACAGGAGTCCATGTTCCCAGTTTCACAGTGATTAATTCTGTTTGACATAATGGGGAGTTGCTATAACAAGTCCAGCAAGAAGTTGCTAAATTTGTCATATAGAAAGGGGCTAGACCACATTGCTATTTAGACCACATCGCTATTTCCATAGAAATAGGCCCAGCAGACCAGAGGATCCCACTGATTGCCTTTGTTACTAATCTGAAAATTGGAATTTCTATATTTGTAAGTGATTTATTCCAATTGCTCCCTCCAGTCATCTATATTTGGTATCAATGTTCAATTTGGGGCTAATTTGACCTCATCCGTACAGTCATATATCTTTCCTTAGTTGTGTGGCACAGAATCAGACACGGAAGTTTGACCATGGTCTGATCTGGGCTCACTGAATACAGGTATACTTTCCTTTACATGATTGATGCAATCCTGAATAAAATAGGTATTTTTTGGAAATTAGAAAATATCTTGGCATTTTTTCTTGTTTTTTGTTTGTCCTTGAATTGGTAGCAGATCCTAACATTTAAAGTTTCTTTAGTTTTTACTGTCCATAAAAAAATTACTAATTTGTAAAACAATTGAAGGTTTTGGGGAAACTTGAATTGTTTTGTAAAAGGAAGAAACAATTGTTACATGATGAATCATTCTGTATTTGAGCTCTTCTGCAAAATATTTTCATAGGTAGGGTTTTCTTTCTTTTTTTTCAACAAAACTTTTATTTTATCATGCAAAGATAATTTTTAGCATTAACCCTTTTGCAAACTTTTGAGTTCCACATTTTTTCTACCACCTTCTCTTCCCTTCTTCCTCCCCATGGCAGCAAACAATCAGATACAGGTTGTTCATGTTAATTGTGTTTAACACGTTTTTTCCATATTAGACATGTTATGAGAAAAGAATTAAGGAGGAAAGAAGAACCAAGGGGGTAAATGATCATGGGAGAAAAAGAACATAAAAGAACAAAAAAACCCCATCAACATAAACAATATAAAAGTGAATATGGTATGCTTTTCTCTGCATTCAGCCTCCACAGTTTTTCCTGTGGATGTTAGTGGCATTGTCCATAATAAGTTTCTAAAGACTGTCCTTGATAACTGACCTGCTGAGAGGAACTGCATCTATCATAGTTGATCATCTCACAATGTTGCTGTTAATGTATGCAATATTTTCCTGGTTCTACTCACTTTATTCAGCATTGGTTCATGCAAGCCTTTCCAGGCTTTTCCAAAATCTGTCTATTCATTGTTTCTTATGGAAACACTAACTGTGAAAATTGTTTCCTCACTTTCTGCATTCCTTCTAATCTTGGTTGCATTGGTTTTATTTGTATAAACCCTTTTTCTTTTCCCTCCATCCTATCCTACCCTTCTTTTTCTTTTTCTTTCTCCTTTCCCCTATCCTTTCTCATCAATGTTTTGCCTGTGTCTGCTTCCTGCCTCATAGTGTCCTTCTCCCCTGTTCCCTATAGGGGATAGTTAATTTCTAAACTCAATTGAGAATGTACATCATTATCTCTTTGAGTTGAATCCATGGAGAGTAACATTTACTCAGTGTTTACACTCTTCCTATTTTCCCTCTGTGATAGTAAATCCTCTGTGCATCTTCATGTGGTGTTAATTTACTCCTCTAATGCTTCCATCTTCTTTTCCCAGCATTATTATTTTTTCAAGTCTTCATAGTTTTATGCCTTTCTTGTACCCACACCCTCTGTCCAAGTATCCTTTCAACTGTGCTAGGGTTTTCTTAATGTAAAATATCCCTGACAACTTGGAACATAACATCTGGCTCTAACTCTACTTGAATTGTAGTTACTAAGTTCATTTAGAATTTCATTTTTGTATTCCTATCCTATTTTCAGCTTCACTACCATGACCTTTTTTCCTCTGAGTCATCCCTAACTCTATAGGCAACGACACTAGCTCTGAGGGACCATTATTCTCTAGTTTCTCTGATCTTCCCAGCCCCAGTTACTATAATTCAAATAATTTTCATAGTTTCAATAACTAAAACTAGGTGACATTTTTGAGTCACATTATCAAAATTAAACATATACCTAGCTTTTGTCATGCACCTCTTGTGTGAATATTATTTAGAGTCTATGGAGAAGAAAAATTATGAAACTTTTTATCATTCTAATTTGGGAAATAGCAATATAAACTTTCTTATATCCTGGATACTTTCCAAAGCAGAGCTTATGAAGTCGGATCTAGTACTTCTGTACTAGTTGAAGAAAGATGACACAGAGGTTATTTCTGTATTAGTACCTGTTGGGTAGCCTCTTGCTTTTCTTGGTAAATGATGGACTTCTTATGTTCTTTCTTTGCTTTGGCTATTTAGGTCTGGGAGAATGAAACCTAAAGATGGGTAGCAGTCTCATTGTGCCTCAGTTTTCTGTTATCTCCCTAATCTTCTTGGACATGAGCTCATTGGCTTTGAATTCTATTACATCTGTGTTGTTGGAATGTCTTGGGAGAGATCTGAATGCATTACTGGTCTGCCTTAGGTCTAGAGTTGTGGGTTCTATAGGAGACAGGGAGTTTCTGAAACTGGCTTCATAAGGAACAGAAATGAGGACAACTGTAGCAGGAGAGGAAAAGAGGAACAAGCTACATGAGATAACCTTGAGTCTCCTATCCTCTTCTTCCTAAGACCAGTAGTGATGGACACTCAGCTTTCTTCACTCATCATCACTGAACCTCAGAGAAAAAAAGGTTCTCTAGATGCTCTGGTCTAAGTACTTATCAGTCAAATTGTTCTTGAGCATCTCTAGGGTTCCCTTTTTGGACTTGGTTCTACTGGCTATCCTGAAGAATATAGGACATAATAAAACATGATCCCTGTCTTATAAGAACATATCCATTAATTGGGGAAATCTTATCACAGTCCAATTCTTTCCTGATTATATTTCTCATGTAGGTTTTGCTTCTATTTAGAAAATCTGGCAGGGTTCATATTCTAGTCTGAATTTGGAGATCACGTGAAACATGGCTGATATTTAGCAATGTAAAGTATTATAGAACATGCTGAGTTTTGTTTCACTGTATATAAAGAGGCATTTTTAACAGCTTTTATCTAAAATGTTACATGTCTGGATGTGACTTAGGACAAAGGGAAAGATGTTCCTGGAGAATGAGGAGGAATTTGAGGGATCAGAGAATTTAGGAAAAGGAGGAAGAGTAAGGGAACAATTAAAGGGGTGTGATGAAGAATTTTAGTTGAAGAGAAAAATAATGTTGAAATTTGGATAAGGGCAGACTTTTCTTGCGATTTGGAGACAACTCTAGATATCTCAGGGAGCTAGGCAAAATCATCCCTTAAGGATCTGGTAAAGAATTAGTCTGAGTTTTAGGGGCAGCTAGATGATACAGTGAGGTAGAGCACTGTCCTTGGAAACAGGAGGATGGGAGTTCAATTCCAGCCTCAAATATTTGCCACTATTAGCTGTGTGACCTTGGTAAGTCATTTAACCCTGATTATCTCATGTCCAGGGCCATCTCCAGTCATCCTGATTCATATCTGGTCACTGGATCTGGAGGAGAAAGTGAGGTTGGTGACTTAGCACGTACCCCCTCACCCCCTCACTCAAATCCAATTCATGTAATTGTCATGACATCACTTCCCCTAATGTCATGGTTTCTTCAAGAAGGAAGGATAAATATCAGACTAAGTGTTAAATCATGGCTTTATAGCTAAGTCAGACATAAGTCTGACTCTTCATGATTCAATTTTGAGTTTTCTTGGCAAAGATGCTGGAGTTGCTTACCACTTCCTTCTCCAGTTCATTTTATAGATGACAGAGGGCCTTGCCCAAAGTCATTCGATTCTTAAGTGTCTGAGACTAGATTTGAATTCATGAAGATAAGTCTTCCTGATTCCAAGCCTAATGTGCTATCCACTGCACCACTCAACTGCCCATCTATTCTGTGTACCTTGAATCAATATTATTCTTATTAATCATTATAGTTGTCATTCTACTATTATTTTAACATTTGGTTATGTAGTATCAGGCACATACTAGGAGCTTAATAAGTGATTAATTGATTGATTAATTGAGATTAAGTGATTGTTGACTTATTGTTCTTAAGAAGACTAATCTGAGAAAGACCAAAGCGTATGATTTTTGATTTTTAAAATTTGCTTTATGTTTTTCCCCTTCTTGTTCTGATTCTTCTTTCACAACATGACTAATATGGAAATATGCTTAACATAGTTGTACGTGTAAAGTATATGACATTACTTTCTGTCAAGGGAAAGGGGGAAGGAGAAAAATGTACAAAATCTTACAAATCTTACAAAATCCTACAAATCCTACAAATCTTACAAAATCTTACAGAAAAAATGTTGAAAACTCTCTTTACAAGTAATTAGAAAAAGGAAAAAAGAAAAAACCCTGAAGACTTCTTTGAGGAGTTTCTAGAACAATGTATAAAAGGCACAACAGAAACCAAGATGTTACTGACAGATCTAGCAGTTCTCTGCACTAAAGCATGAATCATGTTCATAGTAATAGCTGATATTTATTTATTTGTTGCTTTGGATTTTTCCAAGTGCTTTACAAATGTAGCACTCTGTTTGGGTTCACTCTTCTTAACCCCTACTGGCAGTCTTATTTCCCAGAGGGCAGAAGGATATTACTTCCCAATGTAAACTAAGGTTAATCTTAAGGGTCTAGGTTTTCTAGTACTGTCACCTATGAGGCCCATCTGGTGTTCTCCCTCGATATCAATCAATCTGTTGATGTCAATTAGCTTTCATAAAAGGATATTTATTAAGACAGTATAGAAAAGATAGAAATTATAAAAACATTTCCCAATATTAGTGACACACTCTTCCCTTTGCATGAATACTCTATATTTCTATAATAATTTTACAAATTATAATTAATTTACAAAATGGTTAGTATTTATTGAATAGAGTTTTATAGTTCTTGTTCATGATTTTAAATGTATGTTTGGGATGTTTTTATAAAAAAAATCATCAAACAAATCCAATGAAATTGTGACTTTTTATTTACTTTCTGGGTTTATTAACTTCTGTCAAATATCCAGTGGATCTTCCCGGGCATAAGGATGTTTTATTCTTTTTTAAAAGTTTTTTTTAATTTTATTTTTTCCAATTACATGTAAAGATAATTTGCAACATTCATTTTTTGTAAGGTTTTGAGTTCCACATTTTCTTCCCAACCACCCTCCCTTCCCCTCTCCCGAAGACAGTAAGTGGTATTATATAGATTATATATTAAACATATTTCCATATTGGTTATGTTGTGAAAGAAGAAATCAGAACAAAAGAGAAAAACCGTGAGAAAGAAGCAAAGAAAAGAAGAAATTTAAAAAAGGTGAAAATAGTATCCTTTGGCCTGCATTGACTCCATAGTCACTCAGCATCAGTTCATGTTAGTCTTTTCAGGTTTTTCCTGAAATTTAACTGCCCATGATTTCTTTCAGAATATCATTATTCCACCACATTCATATACCATAATTTGTTCAGTCATTCCCCAATTGATGGACATTCCCTCAGTTTCTACTTTTTTTTGTCAACACAAAATGAGCTACAGTAAATATTTTTGTGCACATGCTGGTTATGATCTCTTTGGGATACAGACCTAGTGGTGGTATTGCTGGATCAAAATGATGCAGAGAACCATGGGCATGGGGAATATTGAAATCAATTAGAAGCAGATTTTGTAAATCTTTTGTTTGCCCTGTTAAAAAAGATCTTCATTCTTCCTTTGATGCCATTGAGACACTGTCTTGACTTCCAGTCTGATCTTGGCCACGTTCTCATGGGTGGGGCAAGTTAGGCTATACAGGCAATGAGGCAACATTTGAGACCACGCATACCAGAATCTGAGTGAGACCCCTCCCCAAAAGTCAAATTCTGCAATGTAGGACAATTTCCAAGTCACCACCTCTTCCCATGGACCCTGAGGGGGGAATTTAAGATTTCTGGAGGGACTTGGGTTATCTCTCTTTTCCAGACATCTGCTTAACCTGGCAGCCTGCCATGATTAATTAGTAATCCACATGACTTGTTGTTTAATCTCTTTAATTTATCACTTTTGTGTTGTAACTTCTTTTAATCAATCTCTATTTTCTTTTTAAAACCTGCATTCTGGAGCCAAAATTAGTGGTTCATCACAGTGGATTATGAAACAAGTGGCAACAAAAGGGGATGTACAGTTTGATTGCCTTTTGGTCATAGTTCCAAATTGTTTTCCAGAATAGTTAGATGAACCCACAACTCCAGCAACAATACATTAGTGTCGCTGTTTTCCCAAATCTTCAACATTTATCATTTTCTTTTTCTGTCATATTAGTCTGCCTGATAGGTGTGAGACGATACTTCAGAGTTATTCTAATTTGCATTTCTCTAATGAATAGTAATTCAGAGCATTTTTCAAAGGACCATCGATAACTTTAATTTCTTCCTCTGAAAAGTACCTGTTCATATCCTTTGATTATTTATCAATTAAGGAATGCCTTGTATTTGACTCAGTTCTCTATATAGTTTAGAAATAAGCCTTTTATCAGACATATTGACTACAACTATTGTTTCCTAACTTTCTGCTTTCCTTCAAGCTTGATTTCATTGGTTTTGTTTTTTGTTTGTTAAACTTTTTTAATTTAATGTAATCAAAATCATCTGTTGTGCATTTTATAATGCTCTCTATCTCTCAAATGGTCATGAACTCCCCTCTCCATAAATCTGACTGATAAACTATTCCTTTATTTTATGAATTGACATATGGTATCACCCTTTTATGTCTAAATCATTTACCCATTTTGACCTTACCTTGGTTTAGAGGGTGAGAGGTTGGTCTATGACTAGTTTCTGCCATACTATTTTCCAGTTTTCCCTGCAGTTTTTGTCAAATAGCAAGTGCTTATTCCTAGAATCTGGAGTCTTTGGATTTATCAAACAATAGATTAAAACAATTATTACTGTTTATTTATATTTTATGTAATCTATTCCACTGATCTAACACTGTATTTCTTAGGCAGTACCAAACAATTTTGATGACTGCTGCTTTATAATATCATTTTAGAGCTCATTCAACTAGGCCACCTGAAGTGCTTTAGAGGAAAGTTCCATGATGGTTGAATGAGTATGAATCGCACTCCAGAACCTGTTGGATTTTCAGTTACTGCTTCCCCCTTCTGGAATTGTCTTGCAACCGCAATCCTGAACCAGGACTGGTCTTGAACAAATCAGTTCCTTGTCTATGACTGTGAATATTAGGCTGGTTTAGTTGTAATGATGAGTACACATAATCCAAAGGCTAGAGGCAAGGGAAGCTAAGGTACCAATAGGGCCAGGGATAAGAACTAAAAAAGAGTATCTGTCATCATTAATCTTGTCTACACAGACTTCCTCTTAGATTTTGATTATTTTTTCAAAGAAGGTAGAAAGATTTGCTTTGTGGCAGGTCACAAAGCAAAACAATGTGATAATAGTCAGAAAAATGACCTCTTTTGTCTCATAAAACAGAAGTACATAAACAAAGAATGTCAGGTTTAAATGGCATAGGGGAAAGTCTAGACCACTGGACATTGTCTAGTGGATTGCCAAAGATTTTCACAAGGTTCACTCTAGGTTTCACAGGTTTATTATTATTATTGTTAATAATAATAATAATACTTTACTATCTACAATTTTGCTCAAAAAATAAATTTATTAGGCACTTACGATGTGTGAGAGTCTGTGGGGAAGAGAAGGCAGTCCACACTCAGTCTTTGAACTTCAAGAGTTCAGAATCAATTTGTTGAGATAGAACTAGGATCTTGAATTTAAAGGGAAATATACTCAAGGCAGATGACTTCATATGTATAACATGTGCCAGATTTCTTGTCTTCCCAATGGATGGGAGAAAGACTAGAAGGAAGGAAAGAGAATGGAAAAGAATAAAAGTAAATAAATAAGGAGAAAACCCCCTACCAAATCTAAATGAGAACAATTATAGTGCATCCTTCTTCTTCTTACTCATCAGAGTTGTAGGAACAAAAGGGGACAATATGTGTAGAGTGCCTTGCAAACCTTAAACCACTCTACAAATTATTATTATTATTTTAAAATAAACTAATGGCAGAGATTTAGCAACTGGATTTGGCAGTCTCAAAACCACCCAGTCAGGATCCCATTGCACTGCCAACTGCTTCTCTGAATACAAATGGTGGCCACCAATAGGCCCTTAACCAATGTTCTAAGATCAATGAATTTTTGAAACAATAATTAATCTGCGAGGATAATGCTGCTATCAATTCAATTAAAATAAAGACATTTATTAAGATCCTACTATATGCAAGGCATTGTATGGTGCTGGGTGGTACGAGGACAAAAATGAAGTAGTCTTTGCCTTCAAGGAGCTTACAAGGAGATACAAGAAGCCTACAAGGAGTTTCCAAGGAGTTACAAAATGGACATAAGCAAGCAAAAACAAAGAGTATATCAAGTAATTTCAGAAAGGAAGGAACAATGACAACTCCATGGTAGTGGTAGTGAGGAATCAAGAAAAGACCTGTGGTAGCCAAGCTATGATTTATCTGGGATCCTGTGTTTAAAAAAAAGTTCTTTTTGATAACTATATTTCAACAAAATTTCTTTGTAATTGTATGCTTTTGTATAATTGAATGCATTTAAATAATGTATAATTGTATGCATTTAAATTTTTTTTTGAGAAAGGGGACTTGATACAAAAAATGGTGAAAAACTTTTGTTCTAGGGGTATACAACAACAAAACATAAATAGAGTTGGCTCTCAAAGCAAGAAGCTTGCCATTTATTTTCTAAGCAAGTCCCTTTTCTTGCTCTGCTTCTCTTTTCCCCTTTTTGTCTTCTCTGAAGGGTTTCCATTGCATCAAGCTGTGAAGAAATGAATGTTATTCATTCAGAGAAGTTTGATTTTAAGAGGGTCCTAGGGGTAGGGAATATTTTACCCTTAAGAATGAATGAGTAGTTGACTTCTGGAAGAATATCTGGGATCAGTGGAGGAACTGAGAATTCTTTGGGGATGGTATAGGGAACAAAGAATAAAAGAAGGTTTCTTAGAACTTTGAAGGAATTGCTGCTTGCTCCTGATGGTGAAATCTTGGTTTTCAGATAACAAGTTAAAACAGAGTTCTGGACTTGGAGTCTGGACACATGGGTTCAATGAGTCCTTTTTCTCTCTTGTCCTCTCTCAGTTTCAAGCCCTTCTATAAAATGGGATTAATATTTGTTCTTTTGAGCTCACATGGATGTTGAGGTGGGGATATAAACAAGTTAAAGACATGAAAAATTTATTTTTTAATATTTTATCTGAGTAGGACTGTGAAATAAATAGCAGGGTTAGTCAGACTGGTCTGTTTAGCCAACAGAAGGAGGTGGTGATGAGTGTGAAATATTCTATAAGTGTCAAAAGGAACACCATAGGCAGATTTTATGTGTAATTTCGAGAGGCAGAATGGCCCAAGGAGATAAGCACTGGCAAATGCCAGCTGTGACAACAAATCAAGAGAGTCTTCATCCAGAGGCAAGCATTGGAAAGAGATTATAGGATCATAGATTTGGACTCGGAAGAGATCTTCCAAGGATCTTCATTTATTAAATGGTGAATCTGGGATTCTATCCCAGATCCTCAGACCACAAATCTAGATTTTTTTCTTTACACTGCTTTGCTGCTGACTCCCACCATTCAAGGCATGGATCATAGCCACACATGTACTGGGCTCCATCATAACTCTCTCCCCAGCATAAGCTCCTCTTCATGTGCTGCATTTCCTTTGAAAAGAGAAGTGATAAACTGAATAAGACTGTGTGTAGATCCTCTTTTCCTTCTCTGAGGCGGAGCAAAGTCTAGAAGGGAGGGATGTGGAAGAGGGGGAAGGGTAGTTAGACTTGTGGTTTTCCTTTATAGTCATCATGTTCTCCTCAGATGTAAAGTCAGTACTCTTTTTCATAACTCTGCTGTGAGTCTAACCTGTGAAACGGGAGGAGAAGCTGTATAGGTATTACAGGTAAGTCTGCTATGGTTTGGGGATCTTTTTGAGGCCTTTAGGAAATTTCCCATGGGATTTGATTTCCCCCACTTGCTTTCTATTTAATTGTTTGTCCACTGGAATATGGACCAGAGATTAGAGTTGGTTTCATGTAAAGACAGAATTGATGACACTGAGAAGGTCATTTCCAAAAAAATATTTCTCCTTTTAGCATAGATGCCTAAAATATTACAATTAGACATTTGTTTGTTTGTCTAAAGCATTTGGCTCCTATTCAAATGAAAACTTTCTGTTGAATTTAAGAAGTCTGTTGAGATTCTCTAAGCCTCCATTTTTTCATTTATTAAATGAGGACAATGATTCTTACCCTTTTTACCTTTCAGAGAAGTGAGGAAGTATTAGTAAGATTTATTTATTATGATTATGTGAATAAATGAATGAATGAAATCCTTCTGTAATTTACAGTTGTTGAAGTCAATTTATAATAGACTCACCGAATCTTAGAGAAATCAACTCAAAAACTGAAGTTCAGAAAAAAGACTTGCTCAAGGCCATAGCAGCTGGTCAGTATGAAAGCCCAGAACAGAAGCTATCTTTTAAATAGATACCTAAGGTCATTCTATTTCATGGAATTGACAGAAATGGTGTGCTATCCTGACAAAATTGCAAATTTCTTTTAAGAGTGAAAAACTTATAATTTCTCAAATAGGGGGAAAAGTTTAAAATACATCACTCCCCCCTCCATGGAAGTATAAATGATGAAAAATAGTTTCTCTCATGGGAGCATAAAGAGATAAGAGATCATAGTGATTTCTTGCAACTGAAAGGGGTAAAAGATAAAGGAGATAAAAGAGTAAAGGAAAAGGAAGGAGACCAGGATATCTTTGGCTGCTGAACAATTTTTTATATGGTTGGTTTTGTTTTGGACCTGTTAGACATTTCTTAACTTCTTAATTTCATTCATTTGTTGACCACTGAGGTGAGAGAGGAGCTAAAAGCAGGGCTAAATGTGTTTGTGTGTGTGTGTGTGTGTGTGTGTGTGTGTGTGTGTGTGTGTGTGTGTGTTTTAAGATTATTTTCTCGTATTCAGTTCTATCCCATTCTGAGATTAGGGTATTCAGTTAATAAAGTATAAAAAATGCTGAACCACAAGACATATTAGTTCTTTGTAGAAAGCCCCTTGCCAACCTCTCTGATGGCAATCCCAAAAAAACCCAACACACACATACATGTACACACTCATTCTTTTTAATTTTTGAATGTTATTTATTTTTATTTTTCCAATTAAATGCAAAGATAGTGTTCAACATTCATCTTTTTTGTAAACTTTGGAGTTCCACATTTTTCTACCTCCTTCCTTAACTTTCCTCCCTCTTCCACATGACAGTGAATAATTTGATAGAGGTTACACATGTACAATCATTTTTAATATATTTCCACATTAGTCATGTTGTGAAAGAATAATCAGAACTAAAGGGAAAAATCATGAAAAAAGAAAAAAAATAAAACTAGTTTTTTAAAAGTAAAAACAGTATGCTTAGGTCTGCATTCAGGCTCCATAGTTTTTCTCTGGATGTGGATGGCATTTTCTATCACAGTCTTTTAGAATTGTCCTTGATCACTGATCTGCTGAGAGGAGCTCAATCCATTATAGTTGATCATCACACAATGTTGCTGTTATGTGTATAATGATCTCCTGGTTCTGCTCATTCACTCAGCATTGGTTCATGTAGTCTTTCCAGACTATTCTGAAGTCCCATTCCTCATGATTTCTTACAAACCAACAGTACTCTCTCATGTACATATACCACAATTTGTTCAACTATTCCCCAAATGATTGACATCCCCACTATTTCCAATTTTTTGCCACTATAAAAAGACTTGCTATAAATATTTTTTGTACTTGTGGGTCTTTCCCCCTTTTTATGCTCTCTCTTTGGGATACAGACCTAGTGGTAGTATTGCTGGATCAAAGGGTATGCACAATTTCAATGCCCTTCCAGCACAGTTCCAAATTGCTCTCTAGAATAGTTGAATCAGTTCACAATTCTACCAACAATGCATTAGTGACCCTGTTTTTTCATATCTCCTCCAACTATGATCATTTTTCTTTTTTGTCATATTGATCAATCTGTTTGGAATGTAATAGTTGCTTTAATTTGCATAGGGTTTTAGAGCATTTTTTCTTATGACTATAGTTTTAATTTCATCTGAGAACCTGTTCATATCTGTTGACATTCATTCTTTTTAAAAATAGTTAAAAAATTTGAAATTAGCAAATGTTTGTCTTTCTCTTCTACCTCTCACTATACTAAAAAAACAAAGTAAAAAGAAAGTTCTTGTAGTAACTATGTATAGTCAAACATAAAAATTCATATATTGCATATGTCCAAATATGTGTGTTCCCCATTAAATCCATCAGATCTCTGTGAGGATCTGGGCAATTTTCTTCTATAGTCACAGTTGGACATTGCAGTAGTCAGAGTTCCTAAGGCTTTTCAAGTTGTTCATTCTTTACAGTTTACTCACAACTATTATTTTTTAAGTTTTTAATTAAATTTTTTTTGTGGGGCAATTAAGTTAAATGACTTGCCCATGGTTACATAATTAGGAAATATCAAGTATCTGGGATCAGATTTGAACTTAGCTCTTCCTTACTGTAGGGTTGGTGCTCTATCTACTGGGTCACTGAGCTGTCCCCTACTTACAACCATTATTAATAGGGATCATTGAACTCTAGATATTTGATTATATTTTCTTTCTGATATTTTCAACAGGACATGGCTTTAAGATTCACCTCTAATGATTTCTCTTGGGATGTCTACTTTGAGAATTATTCTGAAACGGTATCAATTGATGCTGCTCCATGCAATCCAAATTCCTGGAAACTGGACAAGTATTTTGTAATGGTTATTTACAGTCTTGTGTTTTTTTTGAGTTTGCTGGGAAATTCACTGGTGATGCTTGTCATCCTCCACAACCGGCTCAATCGTTCAGTCACAGATATCTATCTACTCAACTTGGCCATGGCTGACCTTCTCTTTGCTCTGTCACTACCCATTTGGGCTGCCTCCAAGGTGAAAGGCTGGATCTATGGCACAGCTCTTTGCAAGCTTGTCTCCCTTCTGAAAGAGGTCAACTTCTACAGTGGCATTTTGCTGCTGGCCTGCATCAGTATAGACCGCTACCTAGCCATTGTCCATGCCACTCGGGCTTTGACTCAAAAGCGCCATTGGGTAAAGTTCATCTGCATGGGTATCTGGGGTCTGTCCCTCCTCCTGTCTGTGCCCATTCTTTTCATCTATAAGGCATTCGATTCAGTAGATTATGGGTTTGTCTGCTATGAGCACCTGGGCTCAAGTACTGACAAATGGCGCTTGATCCTGAGGATCCTGCCCCAGTCCTTTGGCTTTGTCCTGCCTCTACTGACCATGCTCTTCTGCTATGGCTTCACCCTGCACACCCTCTCTAAGTCACAGATGGGGCAGAAACATCGGGCAATGAGAGTCATCTTCGCTGTGGTGCTGGTCTTCTTACTCTGCTGGCTGCCTTACAATTTGGTGCTCATCACGGACACTCTCTTGAGAACCAAAATGATTGAGGACACATGTTCACGGAGGGAAGAGATTGATCAGGCCAAGGATATCTCTGAAATGCTGGGCTTCCTCCATAGCTGCCTAAACCCCATTATCTATGCCTTCATTGGGCAGAAGTTTCGATATAGCTTCTTTAAAATTCTGGCTGCCCGTGGTATAATCAGTCAGGATTTCTTGGCACGCCATGGTATTTCATCTTCCTCCTTTGCCTCTTCTTCTGTTTCTGCTGCTGTTTGAGTATCATCGGTTCAGAATTTCTCAACTACCTAGCTACAAGATTCTACCAATAAGAAATCTTCGGATTGCTTGGGTTTGGAAGATGAGACAAGAACAAAGGGATGAAAACTTATGGTGAATTTTTCCTATTCCTGGAATACAGTCCCTTCTCATTTCTGCCTCTCAGTATTCTTGACTTCTTTTAAGGCTAAGCTCAGGTGCCACTTTCTTTGGAAAGCCTTTCCTGATGCCCCCAGGTTTCATCAGCCTCTCCCTCTCCAAATTATCTTGCCCTCTATTTATCTTTGTACATGTTTTATCTTCTCAATAGAATGTAAGCTTCTTGAGGGCAGGAATTGTTTTTAGAGCATAGTATACTTCCCCAAGTACAGTAAGGATTTAATAAATGTTTGTGAATGAATGAGAAGGAGGCACAGACTGAAGTCTGGGAAGGCATCGAGGGTTGCTGAAGATGGTGTCCTGGGATAAAGAGAGGGAGAATAATGTCTCACCATACTGCCTATGGAATAATAGCTTTCCCTCTGACTAGTATATGTCTCAGATCCAGAATGAGCTTCTGTCTGGCTTTCAAAGACTACTACATCTAGAACATATTCTGACTTTGGGCACATTCACTGGCTGACTCCCATATCTAGAATGCTCTCTCATCTCAACTCGGCCTTGTAGCTTCTCTGCCCTTCCTCCAAGTCCCAATTAAAATCCCACCTTCCATAAGGAACATTCTCCATCCTCCTTAATCTTAGTGCCTTCTCTTTGAGATTATTCCCAATTTATTTCTGTATATATCTGATTTGTATTACATATGGTTCTATTAGAATGTGAGCTTTTTGAAAGCAGGGAACATGCATACATACATACATACACACATGCATGCATATATATGCATCCATATTCATATATCTATATCTATATATGTCATTTACTAGTGTGTGACTCAGGGCTAGTTACTTCCCTCTCTGGATCTCAGTTTCCTCATTTGTAAAATGAAAGAGTGGAATGTGATGGCCTCTAAGGTCCCTTCTAACTCTAAATCTCTCACCCTAAGCTATACACTTCATCCCTGTCCCCAGACTCATTACTTACTTTGGTTCTTCTGATGTGCCTACTAGGGAGATTGAGGTTAGGACTTTGATTAATTTTTAAATTCAAGATGGTCTAAGGATATATATATATATATATATATACACACATATCTAATGATATCAAACTTTTTTCTTCAGAAGTCTTGCATGACCAAGGAGTCAGATTTGTTGAAGAATTTCCTTTGGAGGATTGCCCATTAGATAAGAATGACCTGATCTCTTGGTCTCATCATGTTCATGTTGCTTCTATAATCATGGCTGTCATTATCGTGGAATAAAACTGTTGATGACATGCCCTAGTGCTGGAATTGAATGGAGCAAAATAAATAGCTGTGGTCCCTGTCTTTTCAATAAGTACTGAATCAATGAACAAACCCACTCAACAAAGAAATATTGAGTAGCCAGAGTGCGTATCCAATTGAAAAAATAAAGATCCACGTTTCTATGAATGTAGGTGGCTTCATTGTCACAAGTGTAACAACTTGCATTGGAGGACTTGAGCTAGAGAAATTGGGAGTTTTCACCTCACAAATTACACCCAGTTACAGAACCCCCCAAACAACCCTCTTTTGTGCTTCATAGTTCATTTCAGTTTCTTGAATGCATAAGAGTAAAGTGAGTTACAAAGGGGAAATTCCTCTTCTGCCTATGTGAATTCTAGAAAGAATTAACTTCCTCATGGTCAGAGCCTTGGAGAGATCCAGATAGAGACTTTCCTTTTTTACTGATAAAGAAACTTACTAGAGATTATCTGGGGGGCAATTATAACTATGTAAGTAGAAATATTATATACTTTTGGATAAATGTCTTTGGAAGTTAACATCAAAGATAGAGATACATCATGGGACCTGAAGTCAGAAAGACTTGAGTTCAAATCTGACCTCAGATACTTACTAGGTATGTGACCTTGGGTAAGTCTCTTAACCCTCTTTGCTTCAGTCTCCTCATGTATAAAATAATTTGGAGAGGGGAAATGACAAACCACTTTGGTATCTTTGCAAAGAAAACCCAAAATGGGTTCATGAAGAAGTAACATTTGAAACGAATGAACAACAACAAATTTCATATTTAGTTTCTCATGTTTTCTGTGTTTATAATATGGTTACAATTCTCCTTTCTCAATAAACTAAATATTGAAATACAAAAATCCTCTGTGCTTGACTTTCCAAATATTTCTTAACCTATGTATACCTTTCCCCTTCCCCCCATCTTTCTGGGTGTTTTATACTTTTTTCTCTGTCAAGTATTCTTTCCAGTGACACTGGCTTCTTTGCTATTATTCAAAAAAGATACTCCATCTTTTGGCTCTAGGACATTTTCTCTGGTTGTCTTCCTTAACTGGAATACTTTACTTCATCTCTGCCTCCTGGCATCCCTGGATCCCATCAAATCCCCTACTTAAATTCTATCTTCTACAAGAAGCTTTTCCTAATCCCTCCTAATTCTAGTACCTCCCCTCTATAAATGATTTCTCATTTATCCTGTAAATAGTTTGTTTATTCATATTTGTTTGTTATTGTCTCTGCCATAGTTCTTCTATTGATTGTTGCTTTCTACTACTGAATTTATAATGCCATATTCCCCCAGTATAAATGTGATTATCAATGCCCTCTTTGAGGGCAGGGACTATCTTTTGCTTCTCTTTGTGCTCTCAGCCTTTAGCACAGTGTATGATACAAATCATGCATTAATAATTAATAATTAATTAATAATTAATAATGATTTACTGATCAATTGCTTAACATGTGCAAGGTTGACAATAGATCAGTAGTCATTGCTATGACAATGAGACACTTGCCTGGGTTCTTGGAAAAAGTTTAAAGTAGGCTAAATGTCATTTTCTAACTTCTTCCTAACTTGAAGCTCAAGGAGGTTTGCTTTAAAATAGGGGGTCACCTGTGGTGACTTTTGGTAGCCTTATTGAGGCTTAATAGTACTGAACAAAATTGTGAAGTAGGTACCTGTTGGTACCTACCCTTCTCCTTCTTTTGACCTTTTCTTTCTTTTTTAAGGTAAGTTTTATTGATATTTTAAGTTTTAATGTCCCCAGTTATTTCAAGATATCCTTCCTATCTAATGAACATTCTTTGATACAAAGAAAAACCAACCAGGACTGTATCTGACCTCTACCTTAAAGTCTTGTTAAAAGGTCAATTGACAGTCAAGGTGTCATGGAGCTAGAAAGGACTAAAGGTTGGACTTTTTGTAGTTGGACTTTTGTAGCTGTCTTTACATTTTAATGGGAAAGTCAGATGAAGGAAGTTGGCAGATTTCTTCACTCAGAGGTTCCCCCAGGAGAGAGTATCTTGGCATGTCACTATGGAAGGTGACTCTTGATTTAGATGGTGATGGTCTAACAAAAATAGCATTAAATGACTTTAGATTTGTTTGTCAACATCATTGACTGTTGGTTAGATCACCCTACTGTTATTTAACCATCACTTTTTATATATGTGCCCTATTTAGCCCCCGAAGTCCCTGTTCTTCCTGCTTCCGGTCCTTGAGCAAAGAAAGAAGGGAAGATAATGAACTTTCCAACTAGTCTCTCCCCAGTAGAAAGTAATTTCTTCTCAGGGAGCAGAAATTTTTGTTATAAGGACAGTGAGCCTGCTACCCTAACCCAGTTATAACTTCATTCTAAAAATTCTAGATTCTGAATTATTAGAAATGGTCCAAATTAGAGTCTTGAATAGTATTAGGGACTTAGTAGTAATAGTGAGCAAAGCTGTGGCAACTGGTGATGTTGAAATCTCAAGAAAGCTCATTACAGGCAAAGGGGAAATTTGAATCATAACTGGGACAGGTTTCTACTTTAACTTTTGTTAAAGGCATAAGGGAGTTCCTCCTGGGAGAAAATGGGGTTCTTCTATTGACTGTTGCTTTCTACTACTGAATTTATAGTTCCATATCCCCCCAGTATAAATGTGACTATCAATGTTAAACCCTTGCCTGGGGACCCAGTTTATGTCTAAAGGAAGATCCATGGACCAGCCAGAGACATAGGATTGGGGAGAGAAAGAACACCCTTGACATATATGAATGATAAGAATAAATGCAAAGGAAGGAGGAAAGGGGGGGAAAGAGAAAAGAAGAACTGACATATGGCTCAGGAATAAACACTAATAGAGTCTAACTCATATATGAATTACATTGCATTGGGAATTACAGATACATGGGGGTCCATTTAGCAGGAAGGGGCTGCTCTAAGGTGCCTTTCTGAGACTGAGACTCTTATAACTGATTTTGGATGCCCCCTTGATCCCTGAAACTGACCATTTCACATATCAGTGATCAGGGTGAAATATTATTTTTGAGGTTTATTTTCAGAGAGAAAAATAAACTGGTAAAAGGGCAGAGTAAAAACATTATTTTTTTAAGGTTGTTATCAGAGAGGAAAAACAAGCTGGTAGTAGATAAAATATTATTTGAGAGATGCAGGTGTACTAACTTTCAAAAATATTATTATCAGTATTTTTCTATGAGCATGCTCAAAAAGGTTGCATCCTCCCTTAAGACGAAACCATCATGATAACCTTAAACCCACTTTTAGATCATCAGGCCTATTCTTATAACAATGAAGGGGAGATTATTTTCTCAAAACCCATTGAACCCAATCTTATGAGAACTATCTACTATGTACTAGCAACTAATAACCACTCTTTCCCATACTTAGATAGCACAGATACTTAGCACAGTGTAACCTTCCCTTTACTTTCCCTATCTGTAAACTACCTGACTGATAGTATAAATGGTGAGTTTCACTCCCAGAGTAACCCCCTTTTTCCATCTCTTTATTTTTAACTTTTTTGTGTCCCTGAAACACAGAAAGAGTTAATACTATTCCATTCTAGTCTTGTGTTATTTAGAGTCAAACTGACTGTATGACTATGGGCATGTCAATGAATTTCTCTGTGACTCAGTTTATCATCTATAAAATGAAAGATATTAGCTTTTGAGGTCAATTCCATCTTTAAATCTATGGGTCTATAACTCAGACTCTGGAGTCCATTGACCAAGACTGACCCTCACAAACCCCTAACTCTAAGAAGGTTACCATTTGTATACTAGTCAGTTATGTGCAAGTAAAAGCTTTGAAGTGACATTTCTCTTTGGTGCATCATAGTTTAAGCAATTCAGCAACTTCTATGGATTTAAAAATAAAGGTCTGTTTCAGCTAGAATTTGTGCACATTTGTGTGTTTTGATGACTGAATGACTTTATATCTTAGTCACTATCAAAGCTGGATGGTGAAGCACTAATAGGAGGAGGTATGAGGGTGGAGCCGGAAGGACAGAGAAACTTTTGAAGAAATCTAGTCACTTCCCATGAAATATGATGCTCTTCCTGTTGCCTAACAATGATTTCTGAAGACACATCCTTACCTCTCTGCTGTTACTGTAAACAACCAAGGATGCCTTCCTCAAAAGGAAGACTCCCCTTTAAATTGTAGAAAAGAGATAGTAGGGAAGAGTGGGTTAACAGAGGCAGAGGGCTTAAGAAATGGAATCCTTATGCTGAATGCCCTTCATTTACCAACTTACTAATCAATCAATCAACAATCAATCAACTGATGCCAAGGACTATGCTTTGAGGACATATAAAAAAAGGCGAAAATAGTCCCTGTCCTCCAAGAACTTACATTTTAAGAGGGGTAACAATAAGCAAGCAAATATACAAGATTACACAATGTAGATGAGAAGTAATCTCAAAAGGAAGGCATCACCTTTTAAGAGGTGTGAATAGGAGATGTGGTGGTTGGTTGGTTGGTATTGGAGCAGAAAGATCTTCTTGCAGAAGATGAGATTTAAGTTACTTCTTGAAGGAAACCAGAGAAATCAGAAAGGCAAGGTGGGAAGGAAGTCCCAGATTCAGGGACAACTAGTGAGAAGGCATGGAAGGAGGGTAGTATGTGAGAAGTAATAAGGAATCCAGAAAAGAAGACTGGTATTTCTGGATTAGAGAGTGCAGGAAAAATGTAAGACAATTTAGAAAGGTGGGAAGCAGTCAGATTTTAAGGCCCCAAAAGTCTTTGCCATTGGAGTCTCTGGAGTTTCAAGTTTCAAGAGTATCTACCCTATGATGCTCCTTGGAGCTACTACTGTGTCACAGAAATATTTTGGAAACCAATTTCTGAATGGTAACAGTTTTTTGACATGTTTAGTGTAACCTTCCCTCTCAAATTACTTTCCTTCTATTCTACACATTCTTACCTTGACCTACACAATTTTGTTTTGCTCCATCTTAGTTGGTGCAGTAGTTAGAGTACTGGCTCTGAAGACAGAAGGACCTGAGTTCAAATTTGACCTTAGAAACTTTCTGACTATATGACCTTGGGTAAATCACTTAATCCTGTCTCACATCCACGGCAGTCTCTAGTTGTCCTAATCCATATCTAGTCACCCAGATGGCTCCAGAGGAGAAAGTGAGGCTGGTGACTTAGCACAGCACCCCCTCACTCAAATCCAATTCATAATTATGTCATGGCATCACCTCCCTGATGTCATGGTCTTCTTTGAAAATGAAGGGGCGGCTAGGTGGCGCAGTGGATAGAGCACTGGCCCTGGAGTCAGGTGTACCTGAGTTCAAATCCGGCCTCAGACACTTAATAATTACCTAACTGTGTGGCCTTGGGCAAGCCCCTTAACCTCATTTGCCTTGCAAAAACCTAACAAAAAACGAAGGACTGACATCACCATCACATAGATATTTACTCCCATTAAAAAGTAAGCTCCTCTAGGACAGGGAACTAGAGTAAATCTTTGATGTGCCCAATCCCAAGCCCAGAATTCTCTATTCAACAAAATTAAATGTGCCCAGAATACTGAGAATTTGGAAGAAAGTGGTTGAGATGTTCATATTATAAAGAATTATATTCAGATCTAGGTATCTAATTTGATAAATGATATTGCTAAACTGGAAAGTTTGCAGAAGAGAGTAAAAACCAGGATGGTGAAGGGTAGAGAGATGGTGCAATGGACAGAAAGTAGAGTCTGGAGTCAGGACGTTGTTTTAGAAGTTTTTCATTTGAGTCCAACTCTTCATAATCCCATTTGAGGTTTTCTTGGCAAAGATACTGGAGTGATTTGCCATTTCTTTTCCAGCTCATTTTACAGATGAGGAAACTGAGGATTAAGGGACTTGCCCAGTGTCACACAGTCTTCCTGCTTCCAGGTAGAGTTCTATCCACCTATTGCCTTGGAGTCAGGAAATCTGATCTCAGACTTTTACTGTGTGTCCCTTGGTAAGTACCTGGGTCTGCCTTATTTTCTTCATCTGTAAAATGTGGATAGTGATAGCATCTATGACACAAGATTATGGTGAGGATCAAATGATATAATATTTGTAAATACTTAGTCCAGTCTATTGCATAGTAGACCCCAGTCTTGTTCTCTTTCCATTCTCCTCTGTAGGTCCTCCTTCCCACCTTGAGATTATAAAATTTTCAAAAATAATTTGGAGAAATTGGGAGTGCGTAGCTGGAAGAAGAGAAGCTTTAGTAGGGAATGGGGGAGGAGGGAGAGAAAATGAAGGCTGTCTTCAATTATTGAAGTGCTGATGAATGACTTGTGGTCAGTCTCAGTCTTACGAGGGCAAAGCACATCCTCTTGCTGCTGTGTTTCTAACTTCTATGTCTGCTGGTGGAGGGAGTTTGAGAGAAATTACTGATAACCCAAGGGAGAACTGCCAGAATCCCAAAGTGGTATACTCAACAAAGAGAGAAGAGAGTCTTTGTATGCTGGGGAGGAGGTCCCTCCACAGGAGTCTTTGTTCCAGGATACAATATTTAATGCTATTTGACATAATAGTAAGTTCCTATAACAAGTCCAGCAAGAGGTTGCTAAGATTGTCACAAAGAAAGGGGTTAGATAGACCTCGTGGCTATTTCCAGTAGACAGAGGATCCTACTGATAGCCCTTGTTACCAATCTGAAAATTGAAATTTCTATGTCTGTAGATAATAGGGTACCAATCTCTCCCTTCAGTCATCTATATTTGATATAATTGTTTAATTTGGGGCTAATTTTACTTCATCCTTTCATCCATGTATCTTTCCTTAGCTCTGTGGCACAGATTTAGACACTGAAGTTTAAACAAAGTTTGACCTGGGCTCACTACATATAGGTATACTTTGCTTTATCTGACCAAAAAACTTCTGAAAAAATTATATGTATTTTTGGATATTGGATAATATCTTGGCATTTTTCTCATTTTTGGTTTGATCTTGAATTGACAGCAACTCCAAATGCAAAGCTTCTCAGTCTTTAATCTATGTCAAATAATTAATAATTTATAAAACACTGAATGCTTTGGGGAAGTATGAAGTCTTTTGTAAATGAAAAGAACTATTTGTTACATGACTAATCACTCTGCATTTGACCTCTTATGCAAAGAATTTTCATAGCTAGGGCTTTCTCAATGTAAAATAACCATGGAATCTTGGAACATAACACCAAGTTCCAACTATATTTAGATCACAAAGTCCATTTAGAATTTCATCCCTGTACTACTGTTCTATTTTTCACTTGAAACATACTACTATGATCACCAAAGTCTTTTTTCTCTGAGTCATCCTGACTCTCTGGGCAACTATAATAGTTCTGAAGGACCATTATTCTCCTCTTTCTCTGATGTTCCTAGCCCCAGTTAAAATAATTAAAATCATTTTCACATTTTCAGTAACTAAAACTTTTTTTGGTCCCCAGATGAAATTTTTAAGTCACCTTATCAAAATTAAACCCACACCTAGCTTTGGTCATGTAACTCTGATGTGTATAGATTTTGGGTCCATAAAGAGAAAGCAAAATTATGAAACTTTATTATTCTTAATTGGGTAACAGGAATATAGACCTTCTTATATCCTGAGTATTTCCCAGGGCAGAGATGGGTTCACTGATGGGAAACCAGATTTAGTTGTTTACATTGAAGGAAGCTGAAACAAATGTTATTTCTGTATAAGTCCCTCTTGGGCAACCTTGCACTTTTCTTGGTAAATGTGGGCTTCTTCAAAGATCCTTATGCTCTTTCTCTGCTTTGGCTATCTAGGTCTGGGAGGGTGAAAGCTAAAGATGGGTAGCATTCTGAGTGTGCCTCAGTTTTCTGTCATCTCCCTAATCTTCCTGGACATAAGCCCATTGGCTTTGAATTCTGTTCCATTTATTGGAATGGTAAGAGAGAGATCTGAAAGCATTACTAGTCTGCCTTAAAGGTAGAGCTGTGGGCTCTTAAGGGAGCTTCTGAAACTAGCTTCATGAGGAACAGAAATGAGGACAAATGTAGCAGGAGAGGAAAAGAGGAACAAGACCCCTTGAGACAACCTGTTGGCAAATTCCTTCTTTGTCTGCTATCCTCTTCTTCCTAAGACCAGTGGTGGTGAGCTATCAGCTTTCTTTACTCATCATTACTGAACTTCAGAGAGAAGGTTCTCTAGATGCTCTCTGGTCCAACTACTTATCAGTCAGCTTCTTGATCATCTGCAGTATATCTTCCTCATGCTTGGTGCTACTGGCTATCCTGAGGAGCATAAGACATGGTCCCTTCCTTTTAAGACCATAAGCATTAATTGGGAAAACCTTATCACAGTCCATCTCTTTCCTTTTTGTGTTTCTCATGTAGGTTTTGCTGCTATTTAGAAAACCTGGCAGGGTTCATATTCTAGTCTGAGTTTGGAGATCACATAAAACATGACTGATATTTAGCAAATGTAAGGTACTATAGAACATGCTGTGACTTGGGGAAAATCTGAACATGTCTTTTAAAACCCCAGAACAAAGGGAAAGATGTTCTTAAAGGAAGAAGAGGGAGTTTGGGGGGTCTGACAAAAGGAGTAGGTATCTGGAGATTTTAGAAAAAGGAATTAGAGTGAGCGGACAATTAAAAGGGAGAAATAAAAAATTTTAGTTGAGAAAAAATAATGTTGAAATTTGGGCAAGGACAGATTTTTCTTGCAGTTTGGAGAGACTCTAGATATCTCAGAGAGCTAGAATGAATCATCTCTTATGGATCTAGTAAAGAATTAGACTCAATTTGAAATCATGGCACTTAAATCCAGTCTGTTCTTGAGTCTTTTTTTCCCACTCATGTCTGACTCTCTGTGACGCCATTTGGGATTTTCTTAGCAAAGGTACTAGAGTGATTTGCCATTTCTTTCTCCAACTCATTTTATAGATGAGGAAACTGAGATAAACAAGATTAATTGACTTGCCCAGGGTCACTCAGCTGGTGTCTGAGGCCAGATTTGAACTCATGAAGATGAATCTTCCTGATTCTAAGCCTAGTGCTATCCTCTGTGCCACCCAGCTGCCCATTTATTTTGTGTACCTTGAAACCAATATTTTTTTCTTTTTTCTTTCTTTCTTCTTCTTTTTCTTCTTCTTCTTCCTCCTTCTTCCTTCTTTCTTCTTTGTCTTCCTTCTTCTTCTTCTTCCTTCTTCTTTCTTCTTTGTCTTCCTTCTTCTTCTTCCTTCTTCTTTCTTCTTTGTCTTCCTTCTTCTTCTTCTTTCTTCTTTGTCTTCTTCTTTCTTCTTTGTCTTCCTTCTTCTTCTTCTTCTTTCTTCTTTGTCTTCCTTCTTCTTCCTTCTTCTTCCTTCTTCTTTCTTCTTTGTCTTCTTCTTCTTCTTTCTTCTTTGTCTTCTTCTTCTTTCTTCTTTGTCTTCCTTCTTCTTCCTTTTTTCTTCTTTCTTCTTTGTCTTCCTTCTTCTTCTTCTTCCTTCTTCTTTCTTCTTTGTCTTCCTTCTTCTTCTTCTTTCTTCTTTGTCTTCTTCTTTCTTCTTTGTCTTCCTTCTTCTTCCTTCTTCTTCTTCCTTTTTTCTTCTTTCTTCTTTGTCTTCCTTCTTCTTCTTCTTCCTTCTTCTTTCTTCTTTGTCTTCTTCTTCTTTCTTCTTTGTCTTCTTCTTCTTTCTTCTTTGTCTTCCTTCTTCTTCCTTCTTCTTCTTCCTTTTTTCTTCTTTCTTCTTTGTCTTCCTTCTTCTTCTTCCTTCTTCTTTCTTCTTTGTCTTCCTTCTTCTTCTTCTTTCTTCTTTGTCTTCCTTCTTCTTCTTCTTCTTCCTTTTTTTCTTCTTTCTTCTTTGTCTTCCTTCTTCTTCTTCTTCCTTTTTTCTTCTTTCTTCTTTGTCTTCCTTCTTCTTCCTTCTTCTTTCTTCTTCTTTGTCTTCCTTCTTCTTCTTCTTCCTTCTTCTTCTTCTTCCTCCTCCTTCCTTCTTCTTCTTCCTTCTTCTTTTTCTGCTTCTTCTTCTTCCTTCTTCTTTTTCTGCTTCTTCTTCCTTCTTCTTCTTCCTCCTCCTCCTCCTCCTTTCTTCTTCTTCTTCCTCCTCCTCCTTTCTTCTTCTTCTTCCTCCTCCTCCTTTCTTCTTCTTCTTCCTCCTCCTCCTTTCTTCTTCTTCTTCTTCTTCCTCCTCCTCCTTCTTCTTCTTCTTCCTCCTCCTTCTTCTTCCTATTTCTTCTTCCTTCTTCTTCTTCCTCCTTCTTCCTTCTTTCTTCTTTTTCTTCCTTCTTCTTCTTCCTCCTTCTCCTTCTTCTTCCTTCTTCTTCTTCCTCTCCTCCTTCTTCCTTCTTCTTCTTCTTCCTCCTCCTCCTTCCTTCTTCTTCCTCTTTCTTCTTCTTCCTTTTCTTCTCTTCTTCTTCTTCTTCTTCTTCTTCTTCTTCTTCTTCTTCTTCTTTTGCAAGGCAATGAGGTTAAGTGGCTTACCCAAGGCCACACAGATAGGTAATTATTAAGTGTCTGAGGTGATTTGAACTCAGGTACTTCTGACTCCAGGGCCGGTGCTCTATCCACTGTGCCACCTAGTTGTCCCCTCAATAACTTCTTCTTAAAAGATTATTTTATTTAAATTTTTTTTGCCTTTTTAATGATTTATTTATTTTCACATTCCTACAGTAGTCTTATTGTGAAAGCAAACATAAACCCTCCTCCCCACCAAAAAAGATAGAGAAACCTCAAGAAAAATGAAATGAGAGGGAAAAAAAGTGTACTTCAGTCTGTGTTCAGATACCATGAGCTCTGTCTCTTGGATAGGTTGTATTCTTTATCATAAGTCCATTAGAAGGGGCAGCTGGCTGGCTCAGTGGATAGAGCACCAGCCCTGGAGTCAGGAGTACTTGAGTTCAAATCAGACCTCAGACACTTAATAATTACCTAGCTATGTGGCCTTGGGCAAGCCACTTAACCCCATTTACCTTGCAAAAACCTAAAAAAAATAAGTCCATTAGAGAAGTTGCTTCAATATAATCTCTGTATCATTCCAATTTTAGTATATGTGCTGCCTAAATGAGAACTCCACAGTTGCTATTTTTAACTGTATTTCTCTCCATTCTATTTCTCCCCAGTCCTATTTATTCTATTCTTTCTCTCCTTTCACCCTGTTTGTCCTCAAAAGTCTGTTGTATCTGACTACCCTCTCCCACAATCTTCCCTTTCTTCTATCATCTATACATCCACTTCTCTCCCCCTGTCCCTTCTCCCATCCCTTTCCTTTCCTTTTCCCTCTAGAGTAAGATAGATTTCGCACCCTACTGAGCATGTGTATTAATTCCTCTCTGAGTGACTTCCCATGAGAATGAAGGCTCATTCATTCCCCCCTCACCTTCCCCCCCTTCCACTCTATTGCAAAAGCTTTTTCTTACTCTTTTACATGAAATATCTTAGCCCATTCTACCTCTTCTTTCCCTTTCTCCCAGTACATTCTCTTTTATGCACTGACTCCATCTTTATACTATTATACCATTTTTATACTATTAAACTATTTTATACTATTATACCATTATATTCAGCTCCCTCCTTGTGCCTTGTCTACATATGGCCCAAATAAATGAGAAGGTTCACATGAGTTATCAGTATCTTCTTCCTATGCAGGAATACACGCAATTCAACACCATTAAAAAACCTTCATAATTTATACTTCCCATTCAGCCTCTTTATGCTTCACCTGAAGATCAAACTTTCTGTTCAGCTCCCCCAATAGGAGAGTGTGAAATTTCCCAATTTCATTGAATGTCCATCTTTTCCCCTGAAAGTTTTGCTGAATAGTTGCTACTCAGTGGTAATCCAAGCTCTTTTATCTTCCAGAATATCGTATTTCAAGCCCTAGGAGATCTTTATTGTAGAAGCTGCCAAATCCTGTGTAATCCTGAATCTGTAATTGAATTATTTCTTTCTAGAAGCTTTTAGTATTTCCCTTTGACTTAGGAGTTCTTGAATTTGGCCATAACATTCCTGGGAGTTTTTTCTGGGGGGGGTGGATCTCTTTCAGGTGATCAATGGATTCCCTCAATTTCTATTTTATCTTCTGCTTCTAGGATATCAGGGCATTTTACTGGATTATTTCTTTTTTTTTTCTTTTTTTTTTTTTGGCAAGGCAATGGGGTTAAGTGGTTTGCCCAAAGCCACACAGCTAGGTAATTATTAAGTGTCTGAGATCGGATTTTAACTCGGGTACTCCTGACTCCAGGGCTGGTGCTTTATCCATCATTGCCACCTAGCTGCCCCCTGGATTATTTCTTGAAAAATGAAGACTAGACTCTTTTCCTTGTCATTACATTCAATTGCATGACCAATGATTTTTAAATTATCTCTCCTGGATTTGTTTTCCAGGTCAGTTGTTTTTCTGTGCAGTTTTTTTTTTCTGTTTTTTGATCAGTTGTTTTTCTAATGAGATTTTTCACATTTTTAACTAGTGTTTCAGTTTGTTTTTGGGTTTTGTTTTATTGTTTCTTGATTTCTCACAAAGCTCCATACTACATCTGAAGGAGTTATTTTCTTCTGAGAGTTTTTAAGTCTCTTTTTCCAACTGTCCAATTCTTCTTTTTTTAGCATTTCTCTTCTCATTTGACCTAAACTGGTTTTTAACATGTTATTTTCTTCAGTTTTTTTGTATCTCCTTCACCAAGCTGCTAACTTGGTTTTCATGATTTTCCTGCATTGCTCTCATTTCTCTTCCCAATGTTACCTCTATCTCCCTTACTTGCTTTTCAAAGTCTTTTTTGAGATCTCCCATAGCCTGAGTTCAATTTCTATATTTTTAGGAGGCTTTGGATATAGAAGCTTTGACTTTGTCATCTTCTGAGTGTATATTTTGATCCTTCATTGGACCAAAGTAATTTCTATGATCAGATTCTTTTTATTCTATTGTTTGCTCATTTCCTCAGTCTATGACCTGAATTACTGTGCTTCCAAAGCTTTTGAGGGTTTTTGGCACCCCTCACCAAGAGACCTTAATTATTCCAGTGTCTTATGAGAGTCTCTGACTACTCTCCTGGCCTGTGTTCTGGTCTGTGGATGACTACAAGCCCTCCCCTCTGCCCTGGAGCTGTGAGGAGGGTCCCTGATCCTCTATGATAGTAAGGGGTCCCAGACTGGGTTGAATCTGAGAATGCACTAAGCAGCAGAATCCTGCCCCAGGGATAGCACAGAGACCACTCTAGTCTCACTTCACCTATCTTGAACTGAGTGCTCTGGAAGCAGCTGCCAGGTGACTGTAAGTTCCTGGGGCTTCCCTGAGGCTGGCTCTAGCATGGGCTCCTTGTTCACTCTGGGGTGGCAAATTCTTCCATTGACCCTCCAAGCTGTCCCTGGAACTGGGCCAAGAGGTCTGGAAACCACTGCTGCTGTCTTGGACCTAGGCATCCTGCAGGCTGCTCCTGGAAGGCTGGAGCTGGTCAGCTCCGGCTAGAAGTGACTGTGGTCCAGGGTGCACTGCAGCTCCTTCCAATCCCAGTCCTGGTGGAACAGACCTTTCCTGCAGATCCATCAAGCCATCTTGGGCTGGAAAATTGCTTCACTCAGTGTCTGTGGGTTCTGCCTCTCTATAATTTGGTTAGAGTCACAATTTGACAACATCTGGAGGTTTTTAGAGAAGAGCTTCTGGAATTCCTGCCTTCATGCTGCGATCTTGGCCCCACCCCCTCATCTTGAACCAATATTATCCTTATTAAGCATTATTATTGCCATTCCATTATTATTCCAGCATTTGGTTCATATAGTATAAGGGTTTGTTGAATTATTGTTCTTAAGAAGATTGATCTGAGGGGGTTACTAACTAGGACAATGTGTTAAAGGTACACAAGAAATCCAGATGTTACTGATAGATCAAACAGGTCTCCACACAAAAACATGAGGTTTTGCGAAGTGCTTTACAGCTGTAGCAGGTTCTGCTCATTCTCCTAACCCCTACTGACTGTCTTTACTCCCCAGAGATGCAATTGAATATTACTTCCCTAAGTATTTTAGAGGTAATTTTAAGGGTTTGGGTTTCCTAGTGCTGTCACCTATGAACCACCATCTGGTGTGTTCCCTCAATATCAATCAACCTGTTAAAGTCAAAAAGCTTTTACAAAAAGATCTTTATTAAGAAAGTTTAGAAAAGATAGAAGAAATAAAAATATTTCCCCAAACTAGGGATGCACTATTCTCTTTGCATACACTCTGTCCCTGGGGAAAGTAAATACAAATTTAAGGCACAAAAGTAATTTAGGACACATGGGGAAACATGTGGGCCTGAGGACTTGACCTCAAGATTTTTTTTTTATTTTTCAAGGCCATGGGGTTAAGTGACTTGCCCAAGGTCACATAGCTAAGTAAGTATTAAGATTCAGAGGCCTGATTCAAGCTCAGGTCCTCCTGTCTCCAGAGCCAGTGCCCTATCTACTGTGCTACCTGGCTGCCCCTTGACCTCAAGATTCTTGACCCCAGGAATCCTTTAATCCCTTGCAGAATCCTCACCAACTTCATTTTTGGATGCAGCATCATCAATTATCAAACTACTCCTATGCTCAACTGATCTGGTTCCTTCTAGGAATTAATTTTCAGTTTTTGAGGGGGATATCTCATGATTCTTTTTATTTGCCAAAGTTGATAAGGTCAGAACTCTGGCAATTATATCTCCAGATACCTTTTCACTTAAAATCAGGTGCCTAGTACTTACAGATACATGATGACTGGTGATGAGATTAGTAAAACACCGATTCTTCCCCAAGTAGAAATTTATAGCAATATTTTGCATTTGAAAGTTTCTAGGGCTACAGATCCCATCCCCCCAAAATACAAGATCCAAAGAAGTTTTCAATGGAAGACATCGTATAGGATCTTTAGTGAAGGTCTATCCCTTGGGGGGAAAGGTGAAGTAAAACTCAGGAGGCAGGAGAACAGGAAAGCCAGTGGGAGGTTTTTAGCCACAGTATAGTCCAGTCCAGGTCCTGAAAGCTTGACTACAGTTTAGGTCCTGGCAGCTACATAGCAAGCTAACAGGGAGAGTTCCAACCCCAAAGTCTGAACCCTGGGAACCCTGGGGCAAAAGACAGGATTGGATTGGGAACAAACTACTGGACATAAAGGAGGAAACAAACCTCTCCAAAGACAAGACTTGGACTGCATAGGCAACATCTTGGCCAACGACAAACAAGGATTCAGACCTCAGTCTCAGCATAAAAAACTTGGATCTAATACTCCCTATACTCTAGGAGCAAAGCTCAAACAATAAAGATGAACAAAAAAGTAAAAGAGTATTCACTATAGAAAGCCACTATGCAGATAAAGATGACAACTGGCACCTCAGAAGAAGAAGACTGTGAAAAATTACCTACAGGAGAAATCTCAAAAGAATCTATGAATTGGAAGGGGAGGAAAGGGAAGTGGAGGGGAGGGAGGGAGGGAGGGAGGAAAAGCAATGAGAGTAATGCAGGAAAATTATGAAAGATTGACCAAAGAAATCACCTCCTTTAAAAGTAAAAATAGCCACCTGGAAAAGGAATACACTCAACAAAGAACAAAATTAACCAACTAGAAAAGGAAAAACAAAAACTAACTGAGGAAAATAAAACCCTAAAAATTAGAATTGAACAAATAGAAACCAATGAATCTATGAGACTACAAGATTCCATCAAATAAAGTAAAAAGGCTGAAAAAATTTGAAGAAAACTTTTGGGAAAAATAAGTGACCTGGAAAATAGATCCAGGATAGATAATTTACAAGTTATTGGACTATCAGAAAGCCTAGATCAAAATAAGAACCTGGAAAATATCTTTTAGGAAATTGTTAGGGAAAACTGTCCAAATCTGTTAGAGCAAGAGGACAAAATAGTCATTGAAAGAATACACAGAACTCCTCTAGAAAGAGACCCCAGGATAAAAACTCCTAGTGTTATCATAGCCAAATCCCAGAATTCTCAAATAAAGGAGAAATACTGCAAGTAGGAAAAAAGGAAGCAATTTAAATACAAAGGAAACACAGATTTTCACCATCACCATTGAAGGACCTGAGAACTTGGAATAACATATATTGGAAAGCAAAGGACCTTGGATTACAACCAATCCTGCAAAATTCACTATATTCTGTCAGGAGAGAAGATGGGTGTTCAAGGACATAGAATACTTCTAAAATTTCCTGATAAAAAGACCAGAACTGAATAGAGAATTCAGTCTCCAAATACAAGACTCAAGAGATGCATTAAAAAGGTACATGAGAAAGGGGAAAACAAAACAAAACTAATATTAGCCAAGAACATCTAATTATATCCAACTCTATAAGGGAAGATATAACAGTTATAACTCTTGAGAATTGTATTTCTCTTAGGATAGTTAAATATAATTGATAGTTGAATATAATTGAAGAGATTGGATTTAGAGGATATGAGTATGGTTGGTTCTTGTCTTTCCACTGAACAAGATGATATCACTGTTTTTGAGACAAAAATCCCAGATGAAAAGCTGGGGTGTTTACTCCAAACTTATGTGTCTCAGTTTCCTTTGACCTAATTTAATCCTGTCTGATTCATAAAATTTAGCACTTTCTCTGATAAGGACATCCTGTGCTGAGTGGTTCAGAGTCAGTGTCTTCCATACCTTATAACAGATGTAAAGTTCGTAAGAGAGATCTTCAGAGTGTTTCAGTACTTTGAGCACTTAGGGACTCTATAATTAATTAAATCAGAAGATTTTAGGGGTAGAAGGTGGGAACCTGTTTAGAAGGGTGGGACTTAATTCATACTTCATTTAACAAAGGTTTAAGCACCTAGTTGGGGAACTAAAGGGAGGGAGTGTGGGGGGGCCACAAATGGTGCATAAAATGATATGGCTTTGCATGATGTTTTGACTTATGAGTATTGTGTGTCCTTGGAGGGTAATTGAAAAGGGGATAAGGTATAATAAAGTGTTTATAATTTGATGTGATTCATGACTCTTGGGAAGTGTAATTATTTTTTTGTCCTTCATTTTTGAAGAAGATCTTGACATCAAAGAGGTGATGCTATGAAAAGCACATAAATTGGTTTTGAATGAGGGGATGCTGTGCTAAGTCACTTTCTCTTCCAGAGCCATCTGGATCAGGATGACTGGTGATGGCCTTGATGTGAAGCAATTAAGGTTAAGTGACTTGTTCAAGGTTATACAGCTAGTTAAAGTCAAGTGTCTGAGGTCACATTTGAACTCCCAGCCTCCTGAATCCAAGGACAGTGCTCTATCCACTGCACCATTAGCTGTCCCTTGAATTTCTAATGAGAAAGAAGAGGGGTGGGTACTTAGTGACTATGAGACAATGCTGGTACCAAACAATTAATCAACTTGTGATTGTACTTTGATTTACAGTACTTTGAGCTATCACGAATTCAATGAATCAATCTTTGATTGATAGTACATCTATTGATAAATAACATCAGGTGAAGAGGCACAAAGAACTATTAGAGTGGAGAGAAAGAAGGGAGGGTGTGAACATTGAGTAAATTCTACTCAATAGATCTGGCCGAGAGAGGGAATAAGATATATTTCCACTTGGGTTTAAAAATCCTTAAAATTTAAAGAAAGTTAAAAAAAGAAAAGTTAAAAATTAAAAGAAAAGTTAAAGGGGAAAGGGAGAAAAAAGTCTCAGAGAAGGAAAAAGAGGAAAGGAAAGAGAAAAATATAAATGGGGAAGATAGAGGGAAACACAGAATTAGTAATCTTAACTGTAAATGTGAATGAGATATACTGTTCCATAAAAAGTAGATAGTAGAATGGATAAAAAGCCAGAATCCTATAATATGTTGTTTATAAGAAATACATTTGAAGCAGAGAGACACACACAGCATAAAAGATTGGAGAAAAATATATTATGCTTCAACTGATTAAAAAAAAGTAAAAATAATAATAGCAAAAGAGTTTCCAGGGAAGAGAAATAAAAAGGACCAAAGGAAAGGTATATAGATTCATTGGTAAGCAAACTCAGTTGCAGGGCTTCTTAGTCAACCAGAAAACTCCTCATCAGATCACACCAGTCCCCTAATCACTTAGGGCTAGAAGTTTGTTCTTTAAAACTCTATGTTTTGATATGGAACTAAGGTATGGATACTGTGCATGCTTTATATAATCCACCAGGAAGGAAAAATCCAAGCATGTTCTGAGCATTGGGTCCTCAGTGGCCAGTCCTCCTATTAAACATATATTTTCTCATTTGATCTTCACAACATCCCTCTGATATAGCCACAATTAATTCCAATTTAATAGGTGGAGGTATTGAAATTAGTGTATTAAATGACTTGGTTTTTGGGTTACCTTTGACATAGCAATTATGTCTGAAAGGTAAACCCATTTTTTTCTATAACCTTCGACTCAGTAATACCACTACTAGCTTTGTATCACAAAGAGATTAAAAAAGGGGGAGGGTTAAAAGGAACATAACTGAACAAAATTATTTAGAGCAGCTTTTTTTTTTGTAGTAACAAAGTATTGAAGATTGAGAAATGCACAAAATGAAGTAATCAGAATCAGGAGAAAATTGTACAGAGTAACAACAATTCTGTATGATGATCCACTGTGAATGATTAAGCTACTATAATCAATACAGTGATCCAAGACAATTCCAAAGGACTTATGAAGAAAAATGTTATCCACCTCTGTAGAAAGAACTAGCACAGTCTGAAAGCAGATCAAAGATTTTTCATTTTCTTTATTTTTTTTTATTTTTCCTTTGAGTCTATGTCTTCTTTTACAATATGACTAATATGGTAATATGTTTTTCATGTTTGAACAAGTATAACTTATTTCAAATCACTTATTATCTAAAGGAGGTAGAACAAGAGGGAGAAAATTTGAAACTCATATTAAGAAAACATTAAAATTGTTTTAATATATCACTGGGGAAAAATGAATCATTATTAAAAAAAGTAAATAAATCAAAACAAATAACTGAGAAGATAGACAGTTATTAATCCCCCAAGAAGGTCAGTATCCAGGTGGGCAAAGAGAAAATCTTGGTGTTTGGAATCAAATACTCTAAGTCACTATGGAAATAATATGCAGGGTGGCTAGGTGGTGCAGTGGATAGAGCACTGGCCCTGGAGTCAGGAGTACCTGAGTTCAAATCTGGCCTCAGACACTTAATAATTACCTACCTGTGTGGCCTTGGGCAAGCCACTTAACCCCATTTTCCTTGCAAAAACCTAAAAAAAAAAAAGAAAGAAATAATATGCAGACAAGTCCAGCCAAGGGACTCTTCTCCCTAAGCCCACAAAAATTACCATACTGGTCAGAAAGTTACCATATAGAGTCCTCAAATATTCTTTAAAATGTCATTTCTTTGATAACAAAAAAAGGAAAAAAGAAAGGTAGGTTTGAAAACTAGATTACTGAGATTTGAGAAGGAAACAGCTGGTGAGGAAGCCAAAGATGAAAGTTTTTTTTTTTTTGTTAAGGATAGAGGAGACTTAAAGATGTTAATAGGCAATAGATTAAGAAATTAGTAAATATATACATGAGAAAGACAAAGGTTCTTTTTTATTTTGATGCCACAAAAGAAGGCAGGAAGGGAGGAGGTCAGGGACACAAGTGTGGTTCCATATTGTCCAACTCTTCATGATGTCATTTGAGGTCTTCTTGGCAAAGATATATGGGTGGTTTGTGATTTCCTTCTCCAGCTCCTTTTTAAAGATGAGGAAACTAAAGACAAAGAGGGTTAAATAACTGGCCAAGTTCACACAGTTATTAAATGTTTGAGGCTGGATTGGAACTCAGATCTTCTTGACTACAGGCCCAGAACTCTAGCCACTACATCATCTAGGATTAATTAGGTCAAGAACTGTCCCTTTATTCTCTGAAGATGGAGTCTGTTCTCCAGATATAATGATGGAAGCTATGGAGAGGTTTTGAGGTTTAGAGTAGGTCAGATGAGGGAGCTAAAGTCAGATGGTTCTAGTTTTTTCATTGAAGTGACGCACTTGAGATCATCTACTGAGAGAGTCAAGTTGGAGAGTATGTATGTCACCTGAGGAGCTTGAAAGAACTTTGGAGCTCTTTGAACCCAAGGAGTTCAATCAGTGATGTATCAGTGATGACCCTGTTGAGATTAGATCATTTGACTTTTTAAGTGGATCTTACATTATGTGGTTTCTTTCAGTAGTGAACAAAAAGTCTGGATTAGGT